>NC_052359.1:83814934-83840983 GCF_009727055.1 Benincasa hispida
TTCAATGGACACACGTCAGCTCCTTGAGCCCCTCCACAATTGACGCAACTGATTGCGGCCACTTGAGCTGGTGTCACGGGTTGCACTGATTGTGGGGCAATGGCTCCTTGGTTAATTGCCATTGATTGGAGGATCAAGGTCACTGTGGCCATCTGTGCGGCCAACGTGGTCATTGTCTCTGCAGGGACAATGGCTGTTTCAGTTTTTCTTCTATCGACGCCTCGGCCTCCATAACCATCGTCGATCCAATCATCCATATTTCACGAGATGCGGTCGAGGATGACTTTGGCCTCCGTGTATGTCTTATCCATAAAACCTCCTGCCGTGGAGGCATCAGCAACAACCTGTGTTGCTTTGTTCAGGCCATTTAAAATGTTTCCATCAAGACACAATCGGGAATCCCAATATGCGGGCAGTTTTTCACCAGTCTCCTGAATTGCACTCAGGCGGTGCTCAGGGTCTCATTCTTCTTCTATTCAAAGTTCAACACATCCTTTCGTCGCCTTGCATTGACGGCAGATGGGAAGAACTTCTTTATGAACCGCTCAACCAATTGCTCCCATGAAGTGATCTCATTTGGCTCCAGTGAGTAAGCCCACCTCTTAGCCTTGTCCCTCAAGGTGTAAGGGAACAGATACAATCTTATATTTTCTGGGGTCACGCCAGGTAAGGAAAAATTGCCACACATCTCGACAAAGCTGGTCAGATGGGCATGTGGGTCTTCACCTTGTAAACCCCCGAACTGGCCGGCATTTTGAATCATCTGCAACATGACCCGCTTAATCTCAAAATGCACGTTCTCCTCCATAGTCGGCCTCGAGATTCCAAGCGAAAAATCAAATTGGGTGCAGCATAATTATGCATCGGGATGTTACGATCAGCCACCAGGAAGACAGGATCCTGAGCCGGTCGAACAGTGTCGAATTACTTTGGACGCTAAAGACGTATGATAATCTATGCTCATGATGATGCGATACTACTTCCAAATATGCGTTAATTATGGATGTTCATATAGTATGCCATGCGCTGTCACAAGTTTCCTTACGATAGAACCAAGTGTAATTCCACCGCAAGTTTCTCGGTGTGATCCAAGGTCGAACACGGGGACTGATTTAGGTTATTGTGGTATGTTCATGATATATGTGACCAAGTTTTCAATCTTTAAAAATGTGTTTGTACAGGTATATAATTTGCGATAAAATAAAGTAAAGCAGTAAAGATGCGATAATAACATAAAAATACAGTAAACCTAAGCTAGATGATACAAGATACAGGCTTCATGTACAAGATACTGGGGTCAAGATTGGCTGTGAAAGTTATGCAAAGATGTGGGATGTGGCGACAAGTCTTATGAATAGAATAGAAAGAGAGAGACAAATAATATAAACAACGCAAGTTCTTAATTGCATTGAAGCTACAAATACTGTTCTGCTTTTCTCTTGGCATACACCTCTCAATGATCGGTCGCGCTCCCACATGTCTGTGGTGAAAAATAGACTAGCGTAATGAATGAAAGGTTGCTTCAATGTCTGGAAGTACTACTCGTTTTAGTTAATGCATTCTTCTGACTTTCTCTCGATAGATCAGAACGGCATCTTCACTTCTGCTCTCACAGGTGAAGATGTCGTCTAGCATGCCTTAGCTAAACGCATTTTATATCTCTAATACAGACTAAGTACTTTGTTAATTCACATTGTTTATCAGGGAATTAAGAAGATATCATGAAGAAAGTGATTGATGGGTGAATGGAAATAGACAGAAAATGATAAATGAAAGCTATCGAAACCTTTAATATCTCTATTAAGTGTTTGATACATGGTATGTGAATGAAGAGATAAAGAGAACGAGAAATACAACAATGAAAGAGATAGAACATATACAAACAAGTGCCAATGTCTTGGCACTGATTTGATGGAGACTTGCTTGCTGGATAAAAGGGATTTGATGGTAGGAAGAGATTCCCTCTTAGGCTTGCTCCACCTGTAGCAAGGATCTTTGCACAGAGCTTTCAATCGGTTGTTTGGCAGATTAGATCTGAGATTCACCTCTCAGCCTTATCTCGTCTTCTTCCCGAATTTCTTCTCTTAAGCACCCAACTCAGCCTTTTCTCTATAATCTAGTAGCACTTATCCCCATATCAAGTAGCATAAATTTTCTCTGAAATTAATGGGGTATTTATAGGTGCAGATCTTTGACTCCAGCCTTGTGGTCCCCACGGATGATTATGGTAATTCCGAAGATGGAGGGATATTATTCCTTCTGGTATGCAATCAGACCGTCAATTCTGCATAACCGTTAGTTGTACACGTGTCTCAATCCTCCGCTTTTTTGTTGCTCAACTGCATCTTTCGATCTCAGGTTCGCATATGGTGTTGTTTTTATTACTGCATACGGTTGAAACACAGCTCTAGACCGACTGTCGCATTGCGCCGTCATTGCGGTAATCGTCTCTTCATTGTTGATTAACGGGCACAGTGTGACAGAGATGCGTTGATCAGTTCCCCGTGAGCCTTTAGCGCAAGTGGTGACTTGGTCTCCTGCAAAATAGAGTAAAATTCAACTTGTCTTCCATCTTTATGATGTTAGTGGGCGTAATTGCAAACATTTATAATTATTGTAATACTAGGCTAATTTTCATACAATAGGTGCATATATACTAAATTTTGGCCGCAATATCTAGATAAGGTGGCATAAATAACTTGTATTTCTACAAGTTATCAAACAGCCCCTTGGTTCACAGCCGGTACCATATTATCGTTATTTTTCGCCATGCTGGCTACCTTCTTTTGCCTAATTCGGTTCTGACGTACACTTGCGTGGAAAGTTCGCTCGATCTCAGGGTCAGCTACAAATTTCAGTTCAGCACCAGGACTCATAAACTGTAAAGCTGCTGTCCATGTTGAACAGCTAGTACAATGAGATCTGTCCTGCAAAATACCAAAAACACAATCAAACAATAAACCGTTAACCAATTCCCCAACAACGGCACCATAAACTTGTTGACCATTTTATATATGCTAACACTGAGATGTATGATTGATGATGTTCTATGCTCGAAATGATGCGATACTACCACTAGATATGCATTAATTATGGATGTTCACGTAGTATGCCATGCGTTGTCATAAATTTCCTTACGATGGAACCAAGTGTTATTCCACCGCAAGTTTCTTGATGTGAACCGAGGTCCAACACGGGGACTAATTTAGGTTATTGTGGTATGTTCATGATATATGCGACCAGGTTTTCAATCTTTAAAAGTTTGGTTTGTACAGGTATATAAATTGTAATAAAGTAGAGTAAAGCAGTAAAGGTGCGATAATAAAATAAAAATACAATAAACGTAAGCTAGATGATACAAGATACAAGCTTCATGTTACAAGATGCTGGGGTCAAGCTGGCTGTGAAAGTTATGCAAAGAACGTGGAATGCGGCGGCAAGTCTTATGAACAGAATAGAAAGACAAAGACAAAGAATATAACAATGCAAGTTTTCAATTGCGTTGAAGCTACAAATGTTGTTCCGTTCTTCTCTTGGCGTACACCTTTCAGTGATCGGCCACGCTTCCACATGTTTGTGGTGAAATAGAGACTAACGTAATGAATGTAAGGTTGCTTCCATATCTGGAAGTACTGCTCGCTTTAGTTAACGCATTCTTCTGACCTTCTCTCGATAGGTCGGAAAGGCATCTTCACTTCTGCTCTCACAAGTGAAGATGTCGTCTAGCATGCCTTAGCTAAACACATTTTATATCTTTAACACAGATTAAGTATTTGGTTAATTTATATTGCTTATCAGGGAATTAAGAAGACATCCTGAAGAAAGTGATTGACAGGTGAACGGAAATAGACAGAAAATGGTAAATGAAATCTATTGAAAAATTTAATATCTCTATTAAGCGTTTGATACATGGTGTGAATGCAGAGGTAAAGAAACAGTGAAATACAACGATGAAAGAGATAAAACAGATACAAATAAGTGCCAACGTGTTGGCACTGATTCGATGGAGATCTGCTTGCCGGATATGATGGATTTGATAGTAGGAAGAGCTTCCCTCTCAGGCTTGCTCCACCGGTAGCAGGGATCTTTGCACAAAGCTTTCAATCGAGTGTTTGGAAGTTTAGATCTGAGATTCACCTCTCGGCCTTATCTCGTCTTCTTCCCAGATTTCTTCACTTAAGCACTCAGCTCAACCTTTTCTCTCAACAGCTTTGTAGAACTTACCCCGTATCGAGTAGCCTTTTTTTTTTCTCTGAAATCTATGGGGTATTTATAGGTGTAGGTCTTTGACTCCGGCCTTGTGGTCCCCATTGATTGTTATGGCAATTCCGAAGATGGAGCGATATTATTCCTTCTGTTATGCAATCAGACCGTTAATTCTGCACAACCGTTAGTTGTACACGTGTCTCAATCCTCCGCTTTTGCGTTGCTCAGCTGCATCTTTCGATCATGGTTCGCATGCGGTGTTAGTTTTTAATTACTGCATGCGGTTGCAACACAGCTCTGGATCGACTCTATCGCAATTGCGCCGTCATTGCAGTAATCGTCTTTTCATGTTGATTAATGGGCGCAATGTGACAGAGATACATTGATCAATTTGTTTCTTGTGAGCCTTAAGCGCAAGCGATGACTTGGTCCTGCAAAACAGAGTAAAATTTGGCTTTTCTTCTATCTTTTATGGTGTTAGTGGGTGTAATTGCAAACATTTTATATTATTGTAATACTAGGCTAATTTTCATACAATAGGTGCAATATTACTAACTTTTTGGGCCAACAATATCTAGATAAGGTAACATAAATAACTTGTATTTCTACAAATTATTAGTCCCCTTATGGAGGACATTTTTGGGGGGCAGCGGATTGCCGCAAAAGGTTTTTACAGTGTGCTATTTCTGGCCAACACTGTTTAAGGATGTCCCATGCCCACGTTGTGCAATGCGACAGATGTACAGAGGAACGAGAATATGTCTAAAAGAAAATGAAATGTTCGTTGACGTCAATCTTAGAGGTTGAAATTATTTGAATGTTTGGGGAATTTTACTTCATGGCCCATTTTCCACCATTCGAAGTGTTATCATTATAATCCTCAAATCGCAGTTTGATTACAGTATCAAAAATGGGTTGAGGCCTCGCATGTGCCAAGAATTGATGCGGCCACAGTTTGAAGTTTTTTAAGAAGAATACTTTTGCAATCGATATGGATTGCCACGGGCCTTAATCAATGATGAGGGCTCTCACTTTATCACCGCATAATCACCAACCTGTTTTTGACTAAATTTAAACGTCAGCCATCAAGTTGTTAATTGCTTATCAACCCACAAACTAATGGGCAAGTTAGAGATTTCCTAACCGAGAGAATCAAAACTATCTTGGAGAAGGTATTTCAATTACTTCCAGGAAGGATTGGTCACCCCAAGCTTGATGAAGCACTGTGGGCATACAGGACTGCCTATAAAACACCAATTGGCATGTCCCCATATGCCCTGGTCTTTGGAAAAGCTTGCCATCTGCCGCTCGAGTTGGAACATAAGACGATGTGGGCATGCAATAAGCTGAAGTTTGATTTAGCAAGTGCGGGGAAAGTCCGAAAGTTGCAACTAAACCAACTGGTTGAATGGTGAAGGGATGCCTATGAAAATGCCAAAATCTATAAGGAGAAAACTAAGAAGTGGCATGACGACCGCATAAACGACCGAACATTCGTCAAAGGTCAACAGGTATTACTCTTTAACGCACGTTTGCAATTGTTTCCAGGGAAATTGAATTCTCGCTGGTCTGGGCCGTTCAAAATCAAGACTATCTTTCCCCCGGCGCAGTGGAACTAACAAATGTAGATGGGAAAAACACATTTAAAGTCAATGGTCAATGGATTAAGCCTTACTACAGAGGTGACATAGATCGACGCATGGATACCATTGACTTGGGCAAGTAGGATTAACCACTTGCAAGGGGATGTGAGTGTGGTAATTCTGAAAACTTCTTTCAATCAGCATCCCTATCTATGTTTACTTGCTTTCGTTACAACTTTCTTTTACTGCTTCCTAAATTACGTTATTTACTACTTCATAGAATTAGCTTTTAATGCTTTCTGTATTTACCTTCAATTTCATTCAGTTGAGTATTTCCATGTCATATTTAATTTCTTTAATTTGTATGCATTAGTAGCGTTATTTTTAACTTTTGTGAATGACTGGATGAAACATTGAACATTGCAAAGTCTTTTCGACTTGCATAATTGATGAAGTGAAAAAAAAAATAAAAAAAAAAATAAAAATATTGGTATGTAATGCAATGATGGGTGTATTGTGGGATAACAAGAGACACCTTGCATCCATTACACTCAACTGCATTGTGTTGAAGGGTGTGTTGCGCGCGTGTGTGTCCTTTGCCCTTCCTTAGCAAAATGCACTATGTCGAGGTAGTGTTGTGCTGGTAGCAATACCATGCACCCGATCCTCCAAAAATGTATTTAGTTGAGGGGTATGTTGCGGGGATGTATGCGTTGTTGCCCGTCCTCAGTAAAAATGTATTTGCGTTAATGGAAGTGCAGTGTTAGCTTTTAATCGTGCACCCATCTGAATCAGATTCAAAAGATAATTTCAATTCATTATTTTTCTAAGTTAACGAAATTCTTTGATTCTTTGTATAGGCAACAATTTTTGTATTGCATTAATTTTTAATTCTTTATATACTTAGTGAATTTTCATTACAAATAAATAGCCATTCTCTCTATTTGCCTGTGCCTTTTTCTTTATCATCCTTTATCAATATTTGCGATGTTCTTGTTCTTTACTTTTGTGTTATTCATTGTGCTTCTATGATGTATAAGATGCATGCACTTAGAAACATTTCCCACACTTTGTAATTTCTAACTAACACTTAGTTAATTTGTAGCTTAGTTATACTTTACCTTTTTCCCTACAAAGTTTTGCTCAAACTTTCTTTTTGAAATTTTTTTTCTAAGCGTTTGTCTATTTTGTCCAAACAACACAACGCAATGAGGACCTTACACATCTTTAAATTTCGGGGTGGGAAAGGTCTGAGCAGATGAGATCAAGATTATGCGGTCATTAAGAAAAATGCATTCATTTTTCATTTCCACAAAAAAAAAAAATATATATTTTCAATAAATTTTCATACAAAACTCCAATGTCAGCGCAAGGGAAAACTTCAAAAACATTCCCAACCTGATAAGAGTTAGTTGTGAAAGGAACCTGCTCGTAGTTGGATGTTCGCTGACACATGTGGGAGCAAGCCAAAACGAAGGTAGGTTTCCAAGAACAACGCAATATGAAAAGAGAAAAATGCAAAAGAAAATAAAAGAATGCAAGAGACAACTCCTCTGAAATTCATGAGTTAAAGTTGAAATTGGCACACAACCGTAGTTAGATATTCACATGACCTACGTGGGAACAAGCCAAAATGAAGAGTGTAACCATGACTAACAGTCTCTAATAAATGACGCAAAATTTGACCACCGCATACGGACACATCAAGTTTTTTTGACAAGAAGAGGTAAACATTCTTTTTAAAACTAGAAAAGCATTTTTTAGTAGAAATTTGTAGGATAGAAGAATAAAGTAGGGTTTTGATATGAATTAGCAAGGATAGAAGGAAATTGCGTTATTAAGTAATGTGCCTAAGTGGAGCATTCAGAGCAACCAATCGACATAAAATTTAGGATAGGAACTGAGCATTTTTTCCTTAGTAGAAGATATGCTTGAGGACAAGCATATATCTAAATTTGGGGGTGTGATAACTTGTAGAAATACAAGTTATTTTTACTGCTTTATTTAGATATTGCGGTTAAAAGAGAGGAAAGTTGCGTCAATTGTATGAAAATTGGCTAAGAAATACAATAATTATAAATTGTCGTCAATACACCCACTAACACCATTGCGATTGGATAGAAAAGAATATTTCAAGTTTGTTTTGCAGGAAATCTAGTCACCGTATGTGCTCATGGCTCAAGAGAGAAAGATTAACGCATCTACGTCGCATTGCACCACATTCGATAGAAATGAATAGCAATCAACGCAATGACGGCGCATGCGGACAATCGATCCAGAGCTGAACTTCAACCGTACTTAACTAGGAGTTTCGAACTTATTAAATTTTTTTCTCTTTACCAAAAGAGTAAACTTTCTTTGGATACTTTTTCTCTCATTCACACTTATCTCTGATTAAAACCACTAAATTCAAGACACCTCTTTTTTTTTTTTTTCCACTTTCCCATGTGGAACATAATCTTCTTTACTAAATTATTTTTACTTAACTCCTCCATAAATCTTATCTCTCTCACTAAGAATTTCTATCTTGTAGAATTCCTCTTTGCCAATTTGCATACGTTTAAACTCCAAAAGACTTTTGTTTCTTCAAATCTGTCTAACTTGGATCTCCTTAACACAATAAGGCTCTGGGTTTAGTCTAGGTATACTAAAATAATCCTTCAACCTAAACAAATAACACCTTTCTTTAACTCCTTTAAGTCCAAGATCATGTTCAACTATTTTAGCTTCCTTTAATGACATCTACCTAGCTAGATATTCCAAAAGAATTCTTTATATCATTACACATACTTTACCTAGTTCATCAAGTCGTAGTATTACTCAAATGATTATGACTTATGAATCCTTTCTAAAATCTCTCTCAAAATGTTGGGTTTTTAATATCTCAAAACCTTTAATAAATCTATAGACTCTTCTTCTTTTCCTCCTTATTCATTAAACAACTTTTAACCTTATACTTGAGCACTGACCTGTGTATTTATATTACCACCGATTGCACTATCCAACACAAAACATAACACTAGTTCTTGATCAATTCTTGTCTCGAAAATTTTATTCTTTGGCTTAAATATTTAAATACCTTCATTCCTAAATTGTCATAACTGTAATAGTTTCATCAACCTTTAACATTGCTAAACTGAGGTATATATTTGTTCGTTTCTAACATAATTTCCATGAGATTAACTAGTGCCAATTGATCTCATAATTTACTCTATTTTATTTTTCTCCTTTTGTATTGTCGTACCTGATAATCCTCTTATAATAACTTCTAACGAGTCACTGACCTAGCATTAGAACATAACTGGTGCATGTAAGCTAAACAAATATTAACTAAAGCGAGAAGTACTTTCAGAGATGGAAGCAACCTTGCGTTCATTACGTTTGTCCCTGTTTCACCACAGAGATGTGGGAAACGCGGCTGATCACCGAGAGGTGTATGCCAAGGGAAAGTGGAACCGTACTTATATCTTTAACACAATTAAGAAACTTACGTTGTTTATATTAATTATCCTTTCTCTTTCTGTTTCGCACATAAGCCTTGTCACCGCATAACACGATCTTTGTATATTCTTCACCCTCAGTCTCAACCTCGGTATCTTATATCATGTAACCTGTATCTTGTATCATCATAGCTTAGGTTTATTTTATCGCACTTTACTTTTATTGCAATTTACTTTATTACCGCATTTCTATCGCTTATCTTTACTTTATTGCACAATTTACTTTATCGCATGTACAAACAACACCTTTATTAATTTGAAAAACCCTCGGTCGCATATATCATAAATATAACGCAATTAACCTAAAACAATCCCTGTGTTCGACCTCGGATCACACTGAGAAACTTGCGGTGAAATTATATTTGGTTTCAATGCAAGGAAACTTGTGACAACGCACAACATACTACAAGAACATTCATTAATAACGCATATCTAGAAATAGTATCGCATGTCATCACATAAAATCTATGTCATCAAATTTATGGCATAAACTTGTAGCTTAGATCAATTTTTGCATTTCACTTCCTTGGTTGTGGTGCGTTTGCTCCTTGTAGATGCGACAATAACTCTCCTCGGTGTGTAGTTACAACGAAAGAATCCTCCACATCCTTTAGCACATGGCTTCAATCGCATGAATTCCAACGCATTGTTGCATGCGTTATTCTACTTAAGGTTCTTTTCTTGTTATCTTTTATGCCTTATCCTTTTGAAATTCTCCTTATCTGATTGCGGTTCTTTGCGATGCATCTATGATGGTACAAATAATTCACCACATCTACTAACTAAGCATCGCAATTCTTTCCTTACTTTTAATAGCTTCTTCAAATTTTGAAAGTCTATAGTTTTATTGTGTGCAAACCCTTGCTTAAACATTTGTTATGACATTCCTGTTGAGTTTGTTTTTAGCTTGCGATGAGAATGCTACCACCCTCTAAGTTTGAGGGTGGCAGCAGTCTCAGAGAATTGCGTTCACTATATGGTGGTTATTCCCTTAAAAAAAAAAAAAGGAATTGTGAAAATAACAACTCCACTGTCAATGCAATGTGGAAACCCATGTTGATAAGAGTTAAGTTGTGAAAGGCACTTACCCATAGTTGGATGTCCGCATGACACCCGTGGGGGCAAGCCAAAACGAAGGTGAGTCGCCAGGATCAATGCATAAGCGCAACTCCTCTAGAGCGTAAGTCAAATTATGCAAGATATGAGTTGAGTTGAATATGGAACGCAACCGAAGTTGGATGCTCGCATGACACACGTGTGGGTAAGCCAAAACGAAAAGCGTAACTAGGTTCAATGCTGCATTCGAATAAGTAATTGCAGAAGCTTGAATTGTTTTGAACGAACGCATTCTCATGAGCTGAATGCAAAGTTGCGGATAATGAATAAAAAGTTTTTTTGAGCAAAGGCTTGCCGAATTTAACTTAGAATAGATTTCTTTGAAGAAGCAGCCGAAATGGAAGAGAACATTGCGTCCATGGTTAGAGGCATGAGTAAATTATATTCTAAGAAGCTAGTCATCGCAAAGAGACGCCGGAAGGTGAGTTAAGAATTTCCTGAGTATAACGCATGCTTAAGGACAAGCATGATTCTAAGTTTGGGGGTGTGATAACTGGCAAAAATGCCAGTTATTATAAGCCTTTTTTTTAGAATTATGAGAGCTAATAAGTAGAAAATGCGGTGATAATACTTAGAATTTGCGAAAAATTGAGTTTTGCGTCGATTAGCACCTAAATCCTCACTGGCCCCAATATTATGCGTTACTCCGTGCCAAAGTGTCTATTTTGTAGCTATCGCAGGAATCAAACGCATGCGCTGAAGCCAGGCGACCGCAAAGACAAACGCATGCGCTGAAAGTTGGATCGCATGCGTCCATCGCATGGAAGTTGCGGTGATCAAGTAAATGCTATAATCACTTGGAGATTGCGGCCACGGAGTGATAACCATAATAGAAGATCGCAAGATGGGTAGAATGCATTGATACTTCAGCTGAATCAAGCTCGGACGCATACTTTGGGAGTATCAACAAGATAAGACGATGTGACAATGCTCATACCGCGACAAAAGTAGCAGTGAGCCATAACGCAATCATGATAGCTGTTGGCATTTAAACTCTATAAATAGCTCTTTGGACCTTCATTTCAAGACATCCAAACTTCTGCCTCAAGGCAAAGGTTTTCGATCACAGATGAGAACTTGAGCAAGATTTTCAGTGAGAATTCTTCATCTCCACAAACCAGACCGAGTGAGGACCAGAGCTTTCGTTGGAGATAGAGCTCGAGAGAGACATCTCCACCATTCATCCATGGCACCACTGGTAGCCTTGACGCAGAGTCCTTCATTTCTCTTCTAACCTCTATATTGTATTACATTTTAGCTTAAGATATTAAGACATTTTGTAATCAATGCATCCCTTGATTCCTTCAATGCCATTTTCTTCATCATCTTTATCTTTATCATCATTTACCTTCGTCGTTTATTTATCAAAGGCAATTGCATACTTAATCGTGTAGCCTAGAGATAGGACGCATGTAGCAACCTACCGAGAGGTGTGCGTTGTGCGAGTATAGTGAGTTAATCCTCTTTGCTTAGTGAAAGGCTGTAGCAACGCTTGTCTATAGTTGTTGCATTGCTTGTCTATAAGTTAAATAGCCGCGTCTAATTGCCTGAGAAGGTAAGAGATGGAACGCACTAAAGCAAAGTATGCATTGTTCCTAGAGATAGGCTTAATCTTATGCTCGATGCAACCATGTACTATAGAGATATAGTCATGCGGCTGACCACCGAGAGGTGTGTGATGCGTTAATGTGATGAGCTGGGATTACTCGAGCGATTTAAGATAATAAACATTACTATGCATTAATGGGTTTTGTGTATCTACCTATTCTCATCGCAAGTCTTCTATTGCTCAATTTGTTTAGTTAGAAGTAGGAGTAGTGTGTAAATCCATTAAACTTCTTCTTTTTATTTTTATTCATCGCCTCAAAAGCATTGCTTCACAAGCATTATTGAGTGACAAGTCCCTGTGTTTGACCTCGGATTACCCGAGAAACTTGCGTTCGCGTTACACTTGTCGCGAGCGTAAGAAAACTTGTGATAGGAATGCATGATCATTGCATACTAGAGTAACACATTTTCATTCCGACGCATGACCTCTGACGCATGGGCGTAAATGCATAGCTTAAGCCATGTCTAACGCATGATTGCATGCGCAACCCCATCCCTAATTTTCCTGCCAACAAACTGGTTAATTATATATGATATGATTGAGTAAATGTATGAGATACATTAATTTGGAGGTAATTGGATATAAATATGATTTATATCAAGTAGAGGAGAAAACACTGTGGTTGATATATGATATCAAACTATAGTTTATGAATATAATTTGATTATATTTATTATTTTATTAATTGGACAGTTATGGGATAATTGTTCGAAATTTTCTCCGTAACCATGCGTTAGTGGGAAGTTCAATTTTGTTTTCGTAACTGAAGAATAAAATGAAAATTGTTTTCATTTTGCAAAGAACATGCCAAATTGCTCACGGAGTGTTTTGCATTCGATCACATAGTAATTTAGAGCCTATACGATAGCTCACGTTTGCTAAGCGACTGCTAACACCCACGCACATTTACTAGATGATCACTTACATTTTACTAAACGATCGCTTAGCGCTCGAGCTTTTCTAAACGATCATATAGACAATCGCCTATATTTTCCTACACGATCATGTACCTCGCCTAAACGATCAAGCATCTTGACTATACGATAGTCATTGCCTTCTCCCACTTGCTTGATCGTTGTATACGATCTATTTTTCTCCTTCCTTCTACCAAATCCGAATAGAGCCCACTCTTTGGATTCTCACTCCGAGAATACTAAGGGCTCTAAGTGGTGGTGTCATCCCCTTTTCCTACTGTTCATGTGAATTTGTTCGTGGTAGATGACCGGGGTGTTGCTAAACGATAGCCTGTTGTTCTAGCGATAACGCAAGGAGGCCGTTCGTGGAGAGAGCGAGATTTGCTGTGAAGAGAGTCTTCAAATGGTAGGTTCCTCTTCTCTTGTTTATTTATCTAGAAGCATGCCGGTAATTTAGTAGTGTTAATGCATATCTATATGTGTGAATGTAAATGTGGAAATTTGGTCACAATAAATTGGAACGATTCGCTTCCGCTCATAGGTACTCTTGTATAAGAGTTCCTTCAATTGGTATCAGAGCCAGGTTTCTGATATTCCAAATTCATTAATGCAAAGAATTGCATTTACATTCTCGAAAGGTAAAAGCATGTCTACTCTCTATTTTAAGCGTTAATTCGTTTGTGGATGTGTGGATTAATGGAGTTTTCTAGGATGAAAGTTCGGTTTGTTAATTTGTTTTACATTTCAAGTTAATTGTAAAGGCCCCTGCATTTTTGGGCATTATCAATTGCTATCTAGTCTGTATTCAAAGTTAGTTTGAGTTTTGAGTCGTTTCTGAAAAAGCTTCATATCAAAGGTTGCTGTTCTTTGAGGATGAAAACGACCAAGCGTTGGTCAGGTCGTATGGACGATAGGGTAGACGATCACTAAGTATTAGATGCTTGGGTGTCGTTTAACGCGCACGCACTAGACGATCGTATAGCTCAACAAGCGTCATCGCTTAGTTACTGGCTATATGATCCCGGAGTAAATTGCATAGTAAATAGTTTACCTTTCACGTGTTAAGTGATCGTCTAGACGATCAGGCTTTGCAGCCCCATTGTCGTCTAAGCAATCGTTTAGCATCCACGCTATCGTCTAATGTGCACTACATGATCATTTATCTGGAGTTGTTTACTAAACGATGGGGAGCTTTGCCCGACGGTTCAAGACCCAGTTTTCTCGATGCAAAAATGTAATAGATAGAATTTTCATTCCGATTTTAGAGGTGGTTCATCCCGGTCCATTAATCTGTGTTTTATACATGAGATGTATGTTTTAATTATATGTCATATGGTATGCACATATAGAAAAATCCCACCTTAGGTTATGCATTGGTCATGCATCATCTCTTTATTATAAATGTTATGATTTAGAGAAGCATGATTTAAATTACGTAAGAGCATGCTCATGCATCATATAATATAAGAGTTATATTTATGCATGCATAAAGCATTGGCATGCATCATCTTTATATTATCATTGTTATAGTATAAGGGTGTATGGAAAACAAGTGTGCTTGGTTGTTACTGATAACAGACAAAAATGCACGTTATCATAGTGCTGAATCCTTAAACAATGTCAGATTGCGTTGATAAAATATGTTAAATTGCGTCCATTAAGCATAAATTCTATAATATTGCAATCGCATACATCCAATGCATTAGTGCAGTTGATCTTTATATTTTTATGCAGAATAATGCGTTAACGCAATGCAAAGAATGCGATCATAGGAATACATTGGTCGAGCGCAACTCACCGCAAGACTTTGCATTGATCGTGCTCGCAAAAATTCACCTAAGAAGAATCAACACAACATGGTGGGCGCATCCGGACGAAAGGACAATTAAGATCGATGGGACAGAAAGCTGACGGCAGTCGGATCCAAATTAAGTTGACAGCCGATAACGGTCACAAAGTACATCCAGCTTTATCGATGACAATTATCTGACGCATCAGTCAGGAATTAAAGCTGTCCCATCTGTACAACTAAGAGAGAGAAACCGCCTTTCACCTTTGATGCCCTATAAATACCAAGTGCATTCTTCAGAGAAGGGGTTAAGCAGTCATTTATTTCATCATTTTACAAGTTCGCGTCTCTAACCATAATCCTCTTTCATTTTAAGGCGGACGCGAGGAAGAAGGTGTGTGATAACTTGTAGAAATACATGTTATTTATGCCATCTTATCTAAATATTGCGGCCAAAATTTAGTAAATATGCACCTATTGTATGAAAATTAGCCTAGTATTACAATAATTATAAATATTTGCAATTACGCCCACTAACACCATAAAGATTGAAGACAAGCCGAATTTTACTCTGTTTTGTAGGAGAACAAGTCACCGCTTGCGTTAAAGGCTCATGGGGAACTGATCAACACATCTCTGTCACACTGCGCCTGTCAATCAACAATGAAGAGATGATTACCGCAATGACGGCACAATGCGACTGTCGGTCCAGAGCTGTGTTTCAACCGCATGCGGTAATAAAAACAACACCGCATGCGAACCTAAGATCGAAAGATGTAGCTGAGCAACGCAAAAGCGGAGGATTAAGACACGTGTACAACTAACAGTTGTGCAGAATTGACGGTCTGATTTCATAATAGAAGGAATAATATCCCTCCATCTTCGGAATTATCATAACCATCAGTGGGGACCACAAGGCTGGAGTCAAAGATCTGCACCTATAAATACCCCATAGATTTCAGAGAAAATTTATGCTACTTGATACGGGGCTAAGTGCTACTAGATTATAGAGAAAAGGTTGAGTTGAGTGCTTAAGAGAAGAAATCCAGGAAGAAGACGAGATAAGGCCAAGAGGTGAATCTCAGATCTAATCTGCCAAACACCCGATTGAAAGCTCTGTGCAAAGATCCCTACTACCGGTGGAGCAAGCCTGAGAGGGAAGCTCTTCCTACCATCAAATCCCTTCTATCCAGCAAGCGGATCTCCATCGAATCAGTGCCAAGACATTGGCACTTGTTTTTATCTATTCTATCTCTTTCATTGTTGTATTTCTCGTTCTCTTTATCTCTTCATTCACACACCATGTATCAAACGCTTAATAGAGATATTAAAGGTTTCGATAGCTTTCATTTATCATTTTCTGTCTATTTTCGTTCACCCGTCAATCACTTTCTTCATGATATCTTCTTAATTCCCTGATAAGCAATGTGAATTGACCAAGTACTTAGTCTGTATTAGAGATATAAAATGTGTTTAGCTAAGGCATGCTAGACGGCATCTTCACCTGTGAGAGCAGAAGTGAAGATGTCGTTCTGATCTATCGAGAAAAGGTCAGAAGAATGCATTAACTAAAGCGAGTAGTACTTCCAGACATTGAAGCAACCTTGCGTTCATTATGCTAGTCTCTGTTTCACCACAGACATGTGGAAGCGCGGCTGATCATTGAGAGGTGTACGCCAAGAGAAGAGCGGAACAGTATTTGTAGCTTCAATGCAATTAAGAACTTGCATTATTTATATTATTTGTCTTTCTCTTTCTATTCTATTCATAAGACTTGCCGCCGCATCCCACGTCTTTGCATAACTTTCACAGCCAGCCTTGACCCCAACATCTTGTACATGAAGCCTGTATCTTGTATCATCTAGCTTAAGTTTACTGTATTTTTATGTTATTATCGCATCTTTACTGCTTTACTTTATTTTATCGCTATTTATATACCTGTACAAACACATTTTTAAAGATTGAAAACCTGATCGCATATATCATGAACATACCACAATAACCTAAATCAGTCCCCATGTTCGTCCTCAAATCACACCGAGAAACTTGCAGTGGAATTACACTTGATTCTATCATAAGGAAACTTGTGACAGCGCATGGTATACTACATGAACATCCATAATTAACGCATATTTAGAAGTATTATCGCATCATCATGAGCATAGAACATCATACGTCTTTAACATCCAAAGTAAGTCGACAAGTTTATGGTGCCATTGCCGGGGACTATGGTTAACGGTTTATTGTTTGAGTGTGTTTCTGGTATTTTGCAGGACAACGATCAAGGTTCAAGAATAACTG
This sequence comes from Benincasa hispida, assembly GCF_009727055.1. Lineage (NCBI taxonomy): Eukaryota > Viridiplantae > Streptophyta > Magnoliopsida > Cucurbitales > Cucurbitaceae > Benincasa > Benincasa hispida. Next base: position 83,831,953 of record NC_052359.1, read on the forward strand.
ACCAACGAATCTCTGTCACATTGCGCCCGTTAATCAACACTGAAAAGAAGATTAACGTAATGACGGTGCAATGTAACAGACGATCCAGAGCTGAATTTTAATCGCATGCGGTAATAAAAACAACACCGCATGCAAACACTCGATCGAAAGATGCAGTTGAGCAACGCAAAAGCGAAGGATTGTGACATGTGTACAACTAACGATTGTGCAGATTCGACGGTCTGATTGCATAACAGAAGGAATAATATCCCTCCATCTTCAGAATTTCCATAACAACAAGTGGGGACCACAAGGTCGGAGTCAAAGATCTTCACCTATAAATACCCTATAGAATTCACAGAAAAAGAGGTTACTCGATACGGGGCTAATTGCTGCTAGTATATTGAGAGAAAGTCTGAGGTGAGTGCTAAATTGAAGAAATTCGGGAACAAGAAGAGGCAAGGCCGAGAGGTGAGTCTCAGTGTTCATCTGCCAGATTCCCGCCGCGAAGCTCTTCTACTCAGATACCTACTACCGGTTGAGCAAGCCTGAGAGGGAAGCTCATCCATCCATCCAATCTAGTCTCTTATACACATCTAGATGTGTATAAGAGACAGAATCCCTTCTATCCAGCAAGCAGATCTCCATCGAATCAGTGCCAAGACATTGGCACTTGTTTGTATCTGTTCTATCTCTTTTCATCATTGTAGTTCATTTTCTTTATCTCTGCATTCACACACCATGTATCAGACGCTAAATAGATATATTGAATGTCTTGATCGCTTTCATCACCACTTTTCTGTCTATTTCCGTTCCTCCGTTTATCGCTTTCTTCATGATGTGTTCTTAATCCCCTAGTAGTTAATATGAATTTAACGAGTACTTAATCTGTGTTAAAGAGATAAATTGCGTTTAGCTAAGGCATGCTGGACGGAATCTTCAACTGTGAGAGCAGAAGTGAAGATGTCGTTCTGATCTATCGAGAGAAGGTCAGAAGAATGCGTTAACTAGAGCGAGTAGTACTTCTAGACAAGGAAGCAACCTTGTGTTCATTACGTTTGTCTCTATTTCACCACAAACATGTGGGAACGCGGCTGATCATTGAAAGGTGTACGCTAAGGGAAAAACGGAACCGTACTTATCACTTCAACGCAATTAAGAACTTGCGATGGTTATATTAGTTATCTTTCTATTCTGTTTCATACATAAGACTTGCCGCCGCATTACATGATCTTTGTATAATCTTCACAGCCAGCCTTGACCTCAGTATCTTGTATCATGAAGCCTATACCTTGTACCATCTTAGCTTAGGTTTACTGCACTTTATTTTATTATCGTATTTTTACTGCTTTCCTTTACTTTTTCGCAATTTTTATATACTTGCATAAACTATACTTTTAAAGAAAAAACCTGGTCGCATGTATCATAAACATAACACAATAACCTCAAACAGTCCTGGTGTTCGACCTCGGATCACACCAAGAAAATTGTGACAATGCATAGAATATGTGAAACCCGGATTTCCATTATTCCTACTTAAGCAGGTGGTTAAGGAAATTAACTAAGTAAAAGTTAAATCCTATGTTGAAGTGAAGGAAATTTCTAGGTGTTGAATAGATTTTCCTTGAGTAGTTTTGAGTTAAGCTTAAATTGATGAAAAATTGACTAAGTGTTGGATTAGGCATTACCATGCGTTGGCCATAAGATCTTGGAGAGATTATTTGGGCCAAGGGAGAAGTGAAGTGGGAGTGACACATGCCTTGGAGGTTAGACCAATGCATTAGGCTGAATAGATGCATTGGATGCGTTGGTGAAGGAAGGAAAATGGAAGGATGCGTTGAAGGGTGGCAGGCAGTTGAAGGATGGTAGCCGAGGATGAGGCAATGGGATGGCACAAGGGCTGGAGGGTGCCATGTGTCGAGCAGCCTCGGCCAAACTGCCTAGCCATGCATCGAAGCGGGCCAAGCTGTCGTGCCAAGCGATGCGTCAATGGAAACACCCATGAGTCTAGCGACCGAGCGAACGATAGGTCGATGGTAGCACCCATGCATCGAGCGGACGAGCAAGCCCTGCCAAGCGATGCATCGATGCCAAGCTGCCGGCCAAACGCCCATGCCATGCGACCCATTTTAGCCATGCGTTGATGCTAAGCCAATGCGTTGGAGCCGTGCGACCTTGTGATGCGTTGGAGGTTGGTGATGGCTTGCACGAGGGATGTGTTGGACGTAGGCCACGCGATAGACTAGGTTGGACGTATGGTGTTGACTCTTGCGATGGTTAAGGGTTGCGATGGTTCTATGTTGGAAATTAAGGGAAACTAAGGGTTGCTATGCGTTGGAATCATACTATGCATTGAAGACCTACTATGCATTCTAAGTACACTATGCATTGATACCTTAGGCTAGTTGTATGCATTGAGAATCACCCTAGTGAACGCATATTGAAGGGAATGAACGCATAAGAAGCTGAGCTCATAAGGAAGACGTCATCCTAACATGTGGCTCGTTGAGAAGAAACCTTCAGACTTAAGGATTTGAGGTGGAGGCTTGAGGAGACATGCAATTTGAAGCCCATGTGTTGGCTACATAGGAGAAGGACACTTAGATTACGTTGATCAAAGAGTTTTGTTGTTAGTGTGAGGAGGAAACACTTGGATATGTAGCCAAATAGGAGGTGTCGAATTTGGGGAATGTTTAGACTCCTATAAATAGGGCCAAAGACTTCATTTTTCAGATCACAACTCAAAATACATTTAAAAGAGTGAGAAAGTTGAGTAAATATTGCGTTGAGAGCAAAATCCATGCATTGATCATAGAGCTTCAAAGAGGACGCATTGGATAGTGAAGTCTGGAAAACAGCATCAACTTAGGACAAAATGTTCTCCCAATTTACTCGTGCGTTTGGAGTGATTTCAAAGCCATATGAAAGCTATGAGAGTCTAGCTTTCAGGGTGGGGCTTCTGAAGAAGAAGCTCCAAGGAATCTGGCTAAAGAATGAGGAAAAGATAGAAGGGTCGAGCTGTCGGGTAAGTTGGGCCAGTCTTGATGTTTTGATGTTTCTGGCTAAACCACGAAAAGTTATAAGCTAAGATTTTGAGGTAAGCTTTCTAAGACATTTTAGAGAATATTTGTAGAAGGAAGTAACTCAAGATAAAGTCAATAACTATGAGTAGTCTAAGCTTTAATTTGAATCTGGATTTTAGGGTTCAAAAGGGAGCTCGAAGTGACAAAGGAACTTCTAGAGAGAAAGGTTCCTAAACGATTGAGGTGAGTGACTAAAATATTTAAAATGTTTTAAGAAACCATGCGCTAAGGAAATATCAGATAAAGACATGTTTTCTAAGTTTTATTAAAGAAAGTCATTTTATGACTATTTTTATTTGAAACTCGATACCAAAGGACGGTTGAGAAGGTATCCGAGTAGCTCGATACTGAAGGACACGGTTGAGAAGGTATCTGAGCAGAAGTACCCAAGTATGGGGTACTGCTATTTCATAAGAATCAATTTTTTGGTCACTCACTGGGCTTTATGCTTTCCAAATGTTTTTCGTTTCCCCTCTAGTTAGCGGAAAGGTGAGAAGTTCCACGGTGCTGCTATGGTCAAGGTCTACCACAAGCCACAGTTACAGTTCTGGAGGATTTTACAGTTGTTGTCGTAAACTTTGTTGTTAAGTTTTGGATTTGTATAAACATTATATTGTTGTAATAAAATGGGCTTACTTAATGAGTTGTAAGTTGAATTTGTTCATTGGTATCAGAGTTATTCCCGCAAGAGCTTTTAGGCAATAAGTGTCAACAAAAAGGTTGATAACTGCTGCAATCACGCCCTTTCGTAGGCTAAGAGGGTGGTCTGGGGCGGGGTGTGACAGAATACTATTAGAACATCCATGACTAATGCATATCTAGAAGTAGTATTGCATGAATTGAGTCAAGTCAGGGCATTATTGTATATCTATCGGCTTGAACCGTGCGTGCATCATATAGCATAACTTCAATGTTACAAGTTTATGGTGCCGTTTTCGGGGAATGTTTAACGGTTTATTGTTTGAGTGTGGTTGTGGTATTTTATAGGACATATCTCATTGTACTGGTTGTTCAATGCGAAGAGCAGCTTGACGGTTTATGAGTACTGGTGCTAAACTAGAATTCAAAGATGACCCTGAGATCAAGTGTATTATTTGCGCAAGAGTTCATCAGGGCCAAATTAATTGGTGAAGAAGCATAGTTGATGAGAATGTGGCACCTGCAGGAGATCAAAGGGAAAATTTGCCAGTTCAAGATCCTGTTTTTCTTGCTATTGACCATAACATCCCCATGAGGGAATATGTGACGCCAGATTTTTATAACTTCTCACCAGGAATTTCAAGACCCTTGGTTGAGGGGAATGTAAGCTTTGAGATAAAACCTATCATGCTACAGATGATTCAGAATGTGGGTCAATTTGAAGGATTACAAGGAGAAGACCCACACGCTCATTTGACGAATTTTGTAGACATGTGCAGTGCATTCTCCATTCTTGGTGTAACTCAAGAAGGGCTTAAATTATATATGTTCCCATACACATTGTGGGATGAGGAAAAGAGGTGGGCTCAAGCATTAGAGCCAGCCGAGATTAATGGTTGGGAGCAGTTGGTTGATAGGTTCATGAACAAATTCTTTCCTCCAACAATGCAAGGAGACGGAGGGATGTTCTGAATTTTGAACAGAAGGGGTATGAAACCTTGAGTACCATTTGGGTGCGATTTCGACAGTTAATGAAAAGTTTTCCACATATCGAGATTCCTGATAGTATTTTGATGGAAACATTTTACAACGCAAATAGTTGTCGATGCCTTTGTAGATGGAGGATTGATGAACAAGTCATATACGGAGGCAAAGAACATATTGGATCGCATCTCGTGGCATTCTGATGAGTGGATTGATACTGGGCTTGAGGTAAGAGGTTTGGAGCAAGAAATAGTAGAAAGTGTCGATGTGTCAACCGATACAATGAGCGCACTGGTCGATCAGATGACCACAATGACCTCAATTTTCTAGACAATGACTAACCAACAGAGAACTCTCTTTCAGGAATCAACACAAGTTATAGGAGAAGGACATCCAGTAGAGTTCTGCCCATGGATTCAACAACCCATGTATGTCGTCTACGATGAATCATTTGGCAACACCTATAACCCTGGTTGGTGGGATACCTAACTATAGGTTAGGACGAGAATCACAATCAGGAAAGCCATAGTTTCTATCAGTATAGTTATCAAGGGGATCGAGGCAACCCCCCGGTCTTCATTAATTCGGACTGCAACCCAAGTAATGCCCAAGGTATACCACCCTGTGACCAACCGTTCCTATATGATACCTCTTGCATCACCTCGTCTCTAGAGACATCGTTAAAAAATTATATTGAAAAGAGCGAGGCAATGAGACAATCGCAAGTTGACACCCTTAGAGAATTAGAAGAGTAGATAGATCAGCTTACAAGGGAATTAAAGAAGAAAGCACCTGGTATAAAGCATAGCAGTTCAAAAGCACAGGAGCCACGAGGGAAAGAACAATGTCATGCAGTGACATTGAGAAGTGGCAAAACAACAGCCCCTATGTCATTAGTACTAGATGCAACAACAACACTAGTCGATTTTACTATTGATGATGACCAATCAGTTAATATTGGAAAAAAGTACCAATTCAGAAGTAAGTCATCTGCAAAAGATGAAGCTCCTTAAGACATGAACGCTAAATCAACGCAACCTCCAACTAATGAAGGGCAGCAAGCACTGGACCTCAGCAAGCAGCCAAGTGAACAGGAAATACGGCGGGATCTTCCACCTTTTCCATCCAGGTTGAAGAAGAAAGATGATAGCAAGCAATTTCAGAGGTTTCTGGTCGTTCTTCGACAGTTACATATTAACATTCCCTTGATAGAAGCACTAGAGCAGATGCCGAGTTATGTAAAATTTCTCAAGGACATTCTTGCAAATAAAAGAAAGAACGAGGAAAATGAAACAGTTGCGTTAACATATGAATGTAGCGCGCTGTTCCAAAACAATCTCCCCATCAAAATGAAGGATCCTGGGAGTTTTACATTACCTTGCACAATAGGAGGTAAGACGGTCGGAAATGCGCTGTGCGATTTAGGGGCAAGCATAAATCTAATGCCCTTGTCAATTTTTAAAAAGCTGGATATCGGCAACGCAAGACCAACTACTATCACAATACAGTTGGNTCTAATGCCCTTGTCAATTTTTAAAAAGCTGGATATCGGCAACGCAAGACCAACTACTATCACAATACAGTTGGCCGATAGATCGATAAAGCTTCCTGAGGGCAAGATAGAGGATGTTCTCATGCAAATGGACAAGTTTATCTTCCCAGCAAACTTTGTCATACTGGATTACGAAGCGGATAGAGAAATCCCTATCATTTTGGGTCACTCATTTCTTGCGACAGGGCGAGCACTGATCAATGTGCAAAAAGGAGAATTGACCATCAGGGTCGACGATCAGGAAGTAAAATTCAACGTACTCAATGCGTTGAACTACCCAGGTGATGTGGAAAATTGCCAATACATTGAGGAACTGCGGGAAGAACCTTGGCACGAATCCCTGAAGGAGCTAAAGGAAGAATATTTTGACATTGGCGCAATGTTGAAGGTGGACTGTGCCGCAATTCATATTGAATCAAATTTTAAACCGCTCAAATTATCTTAACAGATATCACAACGCATTAAGCCATCTTTGGAAGATCCACCTGTGCTAGAGTTAAAGTTGTTGCCCGTGCACCTTAAGTATGCTTACTTAGGAAGTAACGACACATTACCGATTATCATTTCTGCATCACTAAGTACGAAAAAAGAAGATGCGCTCACACAGATCCTAAAGAGTAATGCAAAGGCATTAGGATGGACCTTGGCAGACATTCAAGGAATCAGCCCCTCATATTGTATGCACAGATTCATTTTTAGGAAGGAAAGGTTGGATCAGTAGAAAGGCAACGTCGCTTGAACCCTGCCATGAGGGAGGTTGTGAAAAAGGAAATAGTAAAGTGGCTGGACGCAGGTGTCATCTACTCGATATCTGATAGCAGCTGGGTAAGCCCAATGTAGTGTGTTCCAAAGAAAGGAGGGATGACAGTCATCACTAATGACAAGAATGAATTAATTCCCACGAGAACGACTACGGGGTGGAGAATTTGTATAGATTATCGCAAGCTGAATTTGGCTACTAAAAAGGACCATTTCCCACTCCCATTCATTGATCAGATGTTAGACAGACTTGCGGGGAATGAATTCTTTTATTTTTTTTATGGCTATTCAAGGTACAACCAGATAGCAATTGTGTCGGAGGACCAAGACAAGACAACCTTCACGTGCCCATTTGGTACGTTTGCATTCCGATGCATGCCTTTTGGACTCTGCAATGCGCTAAGCACTTTTCAACGATACATGATGGAAATATTCTCAGATTACTTGGAGGAGTCAGTCGAGGTATTCATGGATGATTTCTCAGTTTTCGGCAATAACTACGACTCCTATTTATCCAACCTTGAAAAGGTCTTGAAGAGATGTGTAGCAACAAATCTTGTTTTGAACTGGGAAAAATGCCACTTTATGGTGGAAGAAGGAATAGTTCTGGGTCACAAAATCTCTAAGGTTGGTTTGGAAATTGATCAGGCAAAGATTGACACAATTTCTAAGTTACCCCCACCAGTGAACGTAAAATCACTTAGGAGCTTTTTGGGACACGCTGGGTTTTATAGAAGATTTATTCACAACTTCTCCCAGATTGCAAGGCCCCTAAGTGCACTACTGGAAGCTGACCAAGAATACAATTTTGATGGCGCATGCACCAAAGCATTTAACACATTGAAAGATGCGCTTATCTTCGCACCTATTTTGATTGCACCAGATTGGATACAACTATCTGCGTTGATGTGCGATGCTAGTGGATATACTGTGGGTGCAATTTTGAGTCAGTGCAAGGACAAGGTATTGCATCCTATTTATTATGCAAGTAAAACATTGAATGATGCACAGAAAAACTATACAACCACAGAGAAGGAAATGCTCGCAGTGGTATTTGCTCTGGAGAAATTTCGACAATACTTAATCGGAACAAACGTTATGGTTTATACGGATCACTCTGCGATCAAGTACTTGATGACAAAGAAGGATGCAAAACCAAGGCTTATATGGTGGGTGTTGCTACTGTAAGAGTTTGACCTAGAGATCAAAGACCGGAAGGGCACCGAGAACCAAGTCGCGGATCATTTATCAAGATTGGAGAATTGTGAGGTTCAAGGAACAGAAAAAGATATCGAGGAAAGATTCTCCGACGAGCTGCTGATGGCAGTAGACGTTAATATTCCCTGGTATGCGGACATAGTGAACTTCATCGTTTGCGGTCAAGTACCAGATGACTACACTTACCAGCAGAAGAAAAAGCTAAGACATGATGCCAAATTTTATTTCTGAGATGACCCATTCCTATATCAACAGGGACCTGATCATATATTACGTCGATGCGTTCTTGAGCATGAAACCAAGCACATTTTAGAACTTTGTCATGAGTCTCCATATGGAGGACATTTTGGGGGGCAGTGGACCACAGCAAAGGTCCTACAGTGTGGCTACTTCTGGCCAACATTGTTTAAGGATGCTCATGCCTATGTTGTTCAATGCGACAGATGTCAGAGAACGGGGAATATGTCAAAAAGGAATGAAATGCCACTGACGTCAATCTTAGAAGTGGAATTATTTGATGTTTGGGGAATTGACTTCATGGGCCCATTTCCACCATCCGAAGGTCATCACTATATTCTGGTCACAGTTGACTATGTATCAAAATGGGTTGAGGCCATCGCATGTGCCAAGAATGATGCGGCCACAGTGGCAAAGTTTCTGAAGAAGAACATTTTTGCTCGATATGGGATGCCACAAGCCTTAATCAGCGATGATGGCTCTCACTTTATCAACCGTATATAAGCCAACTTGTTGACTAAATTCAACGTCAGCCATCGAGTTGCGACTGCGTATCACCCACAGACTAATGGGCAGGCGG
>NC_052359.1:83841413-83867103 GCF_009727055.1 Benincasa hispida
ATTATTATTTAACGCTCGTTTGCGGTTGTTCCCAGGAAAGTTGAAGTCCCGCTGGTCTGGGCCATTTCGAATCAAGACAATCTTTCCTCACGCATAGTAGAACTAACAACTTTAGATGGGAGCAGCGCGTTTAAAGTCAATGGTCAGCAGATTAAGCCATACTATGGAGGCAACTTCGAACGACGCATGGATACCATTGACTTGGGCAAGCAGGATTAAACCGCTTGCGGAGGAAGCGATTGCGGTAATTTTGAAACATCTGACAATCGACATCCCTATCTATGTTTACATGCTTTCTATCCAGTTTTCTTTTATTGCCTTCTAAATGTCGCTATTTACTGATCATTAGAATTAGTCTTTAATGCTTTCTGCATTTCCTTTCAATATACTTTCGTATGCATTTCTATTCCTTAGATTTAGTAACATTGTTCGTAAATTTTTGTGAATGATTGGATGAAGCATTAAACATCGCAAAGTCCTTTTCGACTTGCTTTTTAGATGAATTGAAAAGAACAATAAATACTGATATGAAATGCGATGATGGGTACATTGTGAGTTAACAAGAGACACTTTGCGTCCATTACACCCAAATACATTATGTTGAGGGGTGTGTTGCGCGCGTATATGTCCTTTGCCCGTCCTTAGCTAAATGCACTATGTTGAGGTATCCTTCAGAAATGTGTTAGTTAAGGGGTGTGTTGCGAGGGTTCATGCGTTGTTGCCCATCCTTAGCAAAAATGTTTTGCGTTATTAGGAGCGCGGTGCCACTCTTTAGTGTGCACCCATCTGAATCAAATTTAAAAAGTTAAACAATTCTTTGATTCTTGTACAGACACACAATTTTGTATTGCATTAATTTGTAATTATTTTTATACTTTGTTAATATGGAATACAATGAGTACATATTCACTCCACTTTTTGCCTGTGTCTTTCTCTTTATCATCCTTTGTCAATATTTGTAATGTTCTGAATCTTTTACTTTTGTGTTCTTCATTGCGTTGCTATGATGTAATATATGTTTATACTTAGAAACATTTCCCATACTTTGTAAATTCTGACTAACACTTGGTTAATTCTTAGTTTAGCAGTACTTTACCTCCTTATCTTTCAAAGTTTTGCTCAAACCTTATTTTTGAAATTTTTCTTCTAAGTGTTTGTCTAGTCTATCCAAACAACGCAATGAGGACTTTACTCATCTTTAAATTTGAGGGTGGGGAAGGTCTGAGCAGATAAGATCAAGAATATGCAGTATTTAAGAAAATGCGTTCATTTTCTGTTTTGAAAAAAAAAACAACTTTTTATGCAAAACTCCAATGTCAGCGCACGAGAAAAATAAAATGTTACCAATCTGATCAGAGTCTAATTGTGAAAGGAGCCTGCTTGTAGTTGGATGTTCGTATGACACCCGTAGAAGCAAGCCAAAACGAAGTTGGGCTTCCAAGATCAACATAGTATAAAAAAAACATATAAATGCAAGAGACAACTCCTCTGAATATCATGAGTTAAAGTTGAGATTGGCACACAATCGTAGTTGGATGTTCACATGACACCCGTGGGGGCAGGCCAAAACGAAGAATGTAAGCATGACCAACTGTCTCTAGTAAATGACGCAAAAGTTTTGACCACTGTATGTAGATATATCAAGTGTTTTGACAAGAAGAGATAAACATTCTATTTTGAAAAAAAAAACTAGAAAAGCATCTTTGAGCAGAATTTTGTTATATAGAAGAATAAAGTAGGGCTTGTTAAGAATTAGCAAGGATAGGAAGAAATTGTGATGTTAAGTAATGTGCCTAAGTGTAACATTCGGAGCAACCAATTGACGCATAAATATAGGATAGGAATTGAGCTTTATTGCCTTAGTAGAAGATATGCTCGAGGACAAGCATATATCTAAATTTGGGGGTGTGATAACTTGTAGAAATACAAGTTATTTGTACTGCCTTATCTAGATATTGCGGCTAAAAGAGAATAAATATGTGCCAATTGAATGAAAATTAGCTTAAAAATACATTAATTATGAATTATCGCAATTACACCCACTAACATTGTTAAGATGGAAGAAAAGGAGATTTCTACTCTGTTTTGCAGGAAATCAAGTCACCGCTTGCGATTAAGGCTCAAGAAGAACTGACCAACGCATCTCTGTCACATTGCGCCCGTCAATCAACACCAAAAAGACGATTAACGCAATGACGGTGCAATGCGACAGTCGATCCAGAGCTGACTTTCAACCACATGCGGTAATAAAAACAACACCAAATGCAAACACTTGATCGAAAGATGCAGATGAGCAACGCAAAAGTGAAGGATTGTGACATGTGTACAATTAACGGTTGTGCAGATTCGACGCTCTGATTGCATAACAGAAGGAATAATATCCCTCAATCTTCGGAAGTTCTATAACAACAAGTGGGGACCACAAGGCCGGAGTCAAAGATCTTCACCTATAAATACCCCATAGAATTCATAGAAAAAGAGGTTACTCGATACGGGGCTAATTGCTGCTAGTATATTGAGAGAAAGGCTGAGCTGAGTGCTAAACTGAAGAAATCCGGGAAGAAGAAGAGGCAAGNAAAGGCTGAGCTGAGTGCTAAACTGAAGAAATCCGGGAAGAAGAAGAGGCAAGGCCGAGAGGTGAGTCTCAGTGTTCATCTACCAGATTCCTGCCGTGAAGCTCTTCTACTCAGATCCCTGCTACTGGTTGAGCAAGCCTGAGAGGGAAGCTCATCCATCCGTCCAATCCATCTAATCCGGTAAGCAGATCTCCATCCAAATCGGTGTCGAGACGTTGGCCCTATTTGTATCTATTCTATCTCTTTTCATCATTGTAGTTCATCTTCTTTATCTCTACATTTACACACCATGTATCAGACGCTAAATAGATATATTGAATGTTTTGATCACTTTCATCACCACTTTTCTATCTATTTTCATTCATCCATTTATCGTTTTCTTCATGATGTGTTCTTAATCCCCTTGTAGTTAATATGAATTTAACGAGTACTTAATCTGTGTTAAAGAGATAAATTGTGTTTAGCTAAGGCATGCTAGGCGACATCTTCACCTGTGAGAGCAGAAGTGAAGATGTCGTTCTGATCTACCGAGAGAAGGTCAAAAGAATGCGTTAACTAGAGTGAGTAATACTTCCAGACAAGGAAGCAACCTTGCGTTCATTACGTTCGTCTCTATTTCACCACAGACATGTGGGAACATGGCCGATCATTGAAAGGTGTATGCTAAGGGAAAAACGGAACCGTACTTATCACTTCAACGCAATTAAGAACTTGCGATGGTTATATTAGTTATCTTTCTGTTCTGTTTCATACATAAGACTTGCCGCCGCATTACATGATCTTTGTAGAATCTTCACAGCTAGCCTTGACCTCAGTATCTTGTATCATGAAACCTGTATCTTGTACCATCTTATCTTAGGTTTACTGCACTTTATTTTATTATCGCATTTTTATTACTTTCCTTTACTTTATCGCAATTTTTATATACTTGCACAAACTATACTTTTAAAGATTGAAAAACCTGGTCGCATGTATCATAAACATAATGCAATAACCTCAAATAGTCTTTGTGTTCGACCTCGAATCACACCGAGAAACTTACGATGGAATTATACTTGGTTCCAACGTAAGGAAACTTGTGACAATGCACAGAATACTACTAGAACATCCATGAATAACGCATGTCTAGAAGTAGTATTGCATGAATTGAGTCAAGTTAAGGCATTATTGTATATCTATCGGCTTGAACCGTGCGTGCATCATATAACATAACTTCAATGTTACACTACCAGGCTCTCCACCTTTATCTTCCATTTTTGTTTTTTATTCAACTCATTTATAGAAATGGAATTTACTTCTCTATATCTGTTCACTCTTTGTTAGTCACGCATGAGTAGCTAAATCTATTGAATGGGTTGAGAAGCACTTAGCTAGCTTAACTGGGGATCTCCATTCTATGCGATTATCTTGTATTATGTATGCTTCATTCGTCCTTTAGAGATACTCGGGAGGGTAGTCTAAGGACAGGATCTAGGCTTAGGAAAGTTAGATCAGAATCTAGGCTCGAGAGAGTTAGTTTAGAATGCATAATCAAGAGATAGGAGCTTAGGAATAAGCACTGTTTGCTATTAACACATCGTATGCATCCTAGAGATAGGATATGATTGTGTGCGGTTACCTTGCCTTTGTGCATCTTGCATCATCGCATAGGAAAAGAGTAGAGACTTAGGAATAAGCTCTATGGACACTTTTGCATTCAACACATGCATCCTAGAATTAGGAGCATCGCATTTGCATTGGAAAATGACTTGCTGTGCATGGTGATAACTTATAGAAATACAAGTTATTTATGCCACCTTATCTAGATATTGTGGCCAAAAAGTTAGTAATTATGCGCCAATTGTATGAAGATTAGCCCAGTATGACAATAATTATAAATGTTTGCGCTTACACCCACTAACGCCAAAAAGATGGAAGACAAGCCAAACTTTACTCTGTTTTGCAGGAGACCAAGTCACCGCTTGCGCTCAAGGCTCATGAGAAAATAATTAACGCATCTCTGCCACATTGCACCCGTCGATCAACCATGAAGAGACGATTATCGAAGTAACGGTGCAATGCGACAGTCAGTCCAGAGCTATGCTTCAACCGCATGCGGTTATAAAAACAAACACCGCATGCGAACCTATGATCGAAAGATGCAACTGAGCAATGCGAGAGCGGGGGATTGAGACACGTGTACAACTAATGGTTGTGTAAAATTGATGGTCTGATTACATAACAGAAGGAATAATATCCCTCCATCTGCGGAATTACCATAACCATCAAGTAGGGACCACAAGACCGGAGTCAAAGATCTAATCTTATAAATAACCCATTGATTTCAGAGAAAAGTATGCTATTTGATACAGGGGCTAAGTGCTGCAAGATTTTAAAGAGAAAAGGCTGAGCTGAGTGCTGAAGAGAAGAAGTCCGAGAAGAGAATGAGATAAGGCCAGTGGTGAATCTCAGATCCGACCTGCCATATACTCGATCGAAGCTCTGTGCAGAGACCCCTTCTACCGGTGGAGCAAGCCTGAGAGGGAAGCTCTTCCTGCCATCGAAACCATCCTATCTGGCAAGCAGATCTCCATCGAATCTGTGCCAAGATATTGGCACTTGTTTGTATCTATTCTATCTCTCTTTCATTGTATTCTATAGTTTCTTTATCTCTTCACTCACACATCATGTATCAAACGCTTAGTAGAAATATTAAATGTTCCGATAGATTCCATTTACCATTTTCTGTCTGTTTTCGTTCACCCATTAGTTACTTTCTTCATGATGTTTTCTTAATCCCCTGATGAGCAACATGAATCACCAAGAACTTAATCTGTATTAAAGTCATAAAATACGTTTAGCTAAAGCATGCTAGACGGCTTCCTCACCTGTGAGAGCAGAAGTGAAGATGTCATTTTGATCTATCGAGAGAAGGTTAGAAGAGTGCGTTAACTAAAGCGAGTAGTACTTCCAGACATTGAAGCAACCTTGCGTTCATTATATTAGACTCTGTTTCACCACAGACATGTGGGGAACACGGCCGATCACTGAGAGGTGTACGCCAAGAGAAGAGTGGAACAGTATTTGTACCTTCAAATCCAATTAAGGTCTTGCGTTGTTTGTAATACTCATCTTTCTCTTTCTATTCTATTCATAAGACTTGTCGCCACATCCCACATCTTTGCACAACCTTCACAGCCAGCCTTAATCCTAGCATCTTGTACATGAAGTCTATATCTTGTAACATCTAGCTTAGGTTTACTGTATTTTTATGTTTTATCGCATCTTTACTGTTTTCCTTTATTTTACTGCAATTTACTTACCTGTACAAACTCCTTTATAAAGAATTGAAAACCTAGTCGCATATACCATGAACATACCACAATAACCGACACAATTTCCCCGTGTTCAACCTCGAATCACACCGAGAAACTTGCGGTGGAATTACACTTGGCTCCATCGTAAGGAAACTTGTGACAACGCAGAGCATACTACATGAACATTCCAAATTAACGCATAAATAGAAGTAGTATCGCATCATCATGAGCACTTAATATCATACATCCCAACCCTGTTACACATGGGTTGTAGCATGATCACATAGTCTGGCACATTCCCAAGTAACGCTAGCTAAAGACCTTCTCAACCCGTTCATCCGCATACTCAGTGCATCTATCATGCAACTAGACTTTTCTCAAATCCACCGCATTTGTTTATTTTTTCATTACCATAATCAACAAATAAACCAACAATTAATTGAGTTACCGGTTACCGCAAAGTTTTCTAAAAATTATCACCGCAACCTGTTTTCACAAGTCCCTGAGTTCGACCCTGGACTTACCAGAAACTCAGTAGGGTTTACACTTGGATTCCACTGAGAAAACTTGAGTGCTCAACGCATTTTCATCATCGCATTTCCTCCATAATTCCACATCATAAACCACGCATCAAGTTTTTGGCGCCGTTTCCAGGGACTTCTGCAAAATAGTGTGCTAACGGTAATTTTTCTGAATTCTTTGCAGACGCTCAATCTCTAGGGAATTATGACCCGGAGATTAAGAGGACGTTCAGAAGGAGATTAAGAGACCACCAACAACAACAGACAGATAAAGAAAAGATGGCAGAGTAGCCTAGAAACGAAGCACTAAACAAAAACAACATCATGGCGAATCCAATCCTTCTGGCTAACGATTGCAATAGACCCATTAGGGACTATGCATCGCCAAACCTCTATGATTTCTCTCCAGGAATCATGAGGCCTGCCTTTGACAGAAGCCGATTCAAAATGAAACCGGTGATGTTGCAGATGATCCAGATTGCAGGACAATTCGGAGAACGGCGTGGCGAGGGCCCACACGCCCACCTCCATAGCTTTATCGAAATCTACAATACTTTTTGTGTTCTCGAACATCTCTGCCGAAGAAGTTCAACTAACTTTGTTCCCATTTTCTCTTTGTGATCAGGCAAGAAAATGGGCATATTCCCTCGAGCCGGGAGAAATCACTTCATAGGAATAAGTCGTAGAGAAGTTCATGAAGAAATATTATCCACCTACTAAGAATGCTAGACGAAGGAAACTCATAAATAATTTTGAACAAGACATGGACAAATCGCTCAGCGATGCCTGGGCAAGGTTTAAGAGGTTAGTTCAGGACTGTCCACACAATGGTTTGCCAGACTGCCTTTAGATGGAAATCTTTTATCATGGTTTAAATCCTGCTTCGCAGACCGTTGCCAATGCGGCAGCCGCCGGTGGTCTGCTTGACAAAACTTATGACGAGGCTAAGAACATCTTGGATCACATCTCTAAGAACCACAAAGATTGGAGAGAGAGTGATCAGAGACTAAGAATCAAGGATAACGGCACAAGTAATGGTGCTATTGCTTCACTACAAAATCAGATGACCGCAATGATGAACTTAATTCAGGGAATTGCGATCAGCAGCCCAACACCGCAAAAGGGGGCAAAACACCCCAAGGTGTGCGACTTGCGATGATGGGCACGCAATGGAAGAATGCCCGCAGAATCCACAGTCTGTTTACTTTGTAAAAAATAATCCCTTTTCGAATACCTACAACCCCGAGTGGAGAAACCACCCCAATTTTACATGGAAGAATCATTAGTAGAATTTCCAACCTGTGGCGCAGAAAGAAAGGCCACCTGGATTCTTCCCACGCAATAATGGTCAGACAAGCAATCAAGCCAGTAGCTTACAACCGCCGCAATATTCCTCCATGGAAAGCCTATTGAAGAAATATATAGAGAAAAACGAAATTGTGCTTCAAAGTCAGGCTACGTCCATCCACAATCTAGAATTACAGATGGGCCAGATTGCGAGTGAGCTGAAGAACAGACCGCAAGGGGCTCTGCTGAATTCAACAGAACTCCCACGCAACCCAGGGGGATCAGGTAAAGAGCAATGTCAAGTTGTGACATTGCAGAGTGGAAAAACTATGGAGGGAGAAAGAAAGAAGCCTAGCCGGATTGCTCCTATTGCGGCGGAACCTAAAATTGCAGTGACGTAAGGAGAAGAAGGAGAAAAAGAAGCAATAGAGCCAGAAGTTGCGTTGACCTCAAAGCCAACAGAGAAGGGGACCATGAGAGTGAAGTTACCACCTTTTCCGCAGAGACTTAGAAAGAAAAAGAATGAAGAGGTACAGTACCAACGCTTTCTGTCTATGTTAAAACAATTACATATTAATATTCCATTCAGTGAAGCGATTGAGGAGATGCCTGCCTACGCAAAGTTTCTGAAGGATATGGTAACCAAGAAGATGGGAGCTGATAAGTTTGCCACAGTGGCGTTAACACAGAGTTCAAAATCAATCATTCCACCGAAGATGAGCAATCCTGGGAGCTTTACTATACCTTGCTCCATAGGAGGACTGTACATCGAGCAAGCCTTGTGTGACCTTGGAGCCAGCATCAATTTGATGACTCTGTCAATCTTTAAGCAGCTGAATGTGTGTCTCTTATACACATCTAGATGTGTATAAGAGACAGGCTCCATAGGAGGACTGTACATCGAGCAAGCCTTGTGTGACCTTGGAGCCAGCATCAATTTGATGACTCTGTCAATCTTTAAGCAGCTGAATGTGGGGCAACTTGCACCCACAACCGTGACTCTCCAAATGGCCGATAGATCTCTGGTGCATCCAGAGGGAAAGGTGAAGAACGTGCTAATCACCATTGAAAAATTTATCCTACCAGCTGACTTCATCGTCTTGGATTACGAGGCCAACAAAGATGTGCCCATCATCTTGGGGCGACCATTTTTATCAACGGGTTGCACCCAGATTGATGTGCATG
The DNA here is from genome assembly GCF_009727055.1 of Benincasa hispida. Taxonomy (NCBI): domain Eukaryota; kingdom Viridiplantae; phylum Streptophyta; class Magnoliopsida; order Cucurbitales; family Cucurbitaceae; genus Benincasa; species Benincasa hispida. Next base: position 83,850,279 of record NC_052359.1, read on the forward strand.
AAGGGGAGATCACTTTGAGCATCAATGGATAGAAGCTCAAGTTCAACATAATCCGTGCCATAAAGTTTCCTGACAAAGAAGACCTGCATGACTTAGACGACGACCAGAATTTGATTGAAGAAGAAAAGTTTGACAAAGAGAATGAAGAAGAGGATGCAAGCGCATCCATTGCTGCCTGTAATGCGATCATAACAAAAACAAGAAAGGAAGAAGAGATGATCGCAAACCAAGAAGAAGAGCCAACAGAAAAAGAAGAAAGAAAAACAACGCAATCATCCCTAGTAGAAACACCAACATTGGAATTAAAGACCCTGCCGAATCATTTAAAGTATGCGTTTTTGGGGCAGAACGAGAAGCTTCCAGTAATTATTTCCTCCAAACTCAACGAAAACCAGAAGAATGCGTTGATGAGCATTTTGAGGAAACATGTGCGAGCAATTGGCTGGACGCTCGCCTACATTCGGGGAATTAGCCCAGCATACTGTATGCACCGCATTCGTCTCGAAGAAGACCATAGAACAATGATTGAACATCGGCACAGGCTCAACTCTGCGATGAAAGAGGTCGTTAAAAAGGAGATCATTAAATGGTTAGATGTGGGCATTATTTATCCTATAGCAGATAGCACATGGGTCAGTCCCGTGCAGTGTGTGCCAAAAAAGGGTGGTATGACGATAGTCCCGAACGAAACCAATGAACTAATACCGCAAAGGACCATCACTAGATGGCGCATTTGCATGGACTACCGTAAGCTAAATGTGGCCACAAAGAAAGATCATTTCCCCTTACCGTTCATTGATCAAATGCTAGACCGTCTAGCTAGAAATGACTTTTACTGCTTTCGGGATGGCCATGCCGGGTATAACCAGATTATGGTAGCTCTAGAAGACCAAGACAAGACCACATTCACTTGCCCATATGGGACCTTTGCTTTCTGTCGCATGCCGTTCGGCCTCTGCAATGTGCCAAGCACGTACCAAAGGTGCATGATGGCCATCTTTTCAGACTATCTTGAGGACTCTGTTGAAATCTTTATGGATGACTTCTTTGTTTATGGGAACACCTATGAAGTCTGTCTAGCCAACCTGGAGAAGATACTGAAGAGATGCGAAGAGACGAATCTGGTTCTTAACTGGGAAAAATGCCATTTCATGGTTAAGGAGGGCATCGTGTTGGGGCACAAAGTTTCTCAGGACAGGTTGGAGGTGGATAAAGCAAAAATCAAAGCAATTGAAAAACTTCCACCTCCAACAAGCATGGAGGCTGTACGAAGTTTCTTGGGGCATGCTGGATTCTACAAACACTTTGTCAAAGACTTTTCGAAAATAGCACGACCACTAAGTGCGTTGTTGGAGGCTGGCAGAAAATTTTATTTTGAAGACAATTGCCTCAACGCATTCAGAGTTTTGAAGAATGCACTGATTACCACACCCGTGTTAATTGCACCTGACTGGACACTTCCTTTTGAAATAATGTACGATACAAGCAGGTATGCGATGGGAGCAGCTTTGGCACAGAAGAGAAAAACAATCTTACATTCTATCGCATATGCGAGTAAGATGTTACATCTTGCTCAGACCAATTATACCACCATAGAGAAAGAGCTTCTTACGGTAATTTTTGCGTTGGGAAAATTTCGAGCATATCTGCTGGGGACAAAGGTACTCATCTATACTGATCATTCGGTGATAAAGTACTTAATGACAAAGAAGGACGCAAAATCGAGGTTGATCAGATGGGTTCTCCTCCTTCAAGAATTTGACATAGAAATAATTGATCGAAAGGGGACGGTGAACCAAGTTGCGGATCACTTGTCTAGATTAGAAAAACTTGAGGTTGACCGCAATGAGTCAGAGGTGAGTGTGGTGTTCCCAGATGAGCAGTTGTTTCAGATTGAAGAACTACCGTGGTATGCAGACATAGTCAACTATATGGTTTGTGAGCAATTTCCTGAAGATTATACCTACCACCAATAGAGGAAGCTCAAACATGAATGCATACATTATTATTGGGATGAGCCAAATCTGTATAAAAAGGGGGCAGACCAGATTCTGTGACTATTGATGACATGTAGAAATACATGTCATCTTAGGCCTTTTACTTAGAATTATGAAGGTTGTTAGGCAGAAATTACGTCGATCATGATAGGAATTCACGAGAAAAAGAGTTTGCGTCGATTAGCATGATGAATCTCAGCCAACCCATTACTTTGCGTTAATTATGCGTTCAATGTTCTATTTTTGTAGCTAATGCAGGAAATGAACGCAAACGCGGAAATCAGACCACCGCATAGACGACCGCATGTAGAGAAACACTCCATCGCAAAGGCAAACACATCGATCAACGCATGGATGTTGTGGTAATTAGCCGTATGCATCCATCACATGGGAGTTGCGCTCGTCAAGCGATTGCGGTCATCATGTAGAGTTGCGGAATTAAGCGAATGCGACCATTGAATGATTGCAGCTATGCGACAATGCATTCTAATGGGATCAATGCAAGGTTGGTGGAATGAATGCATCAACGCATCTACCTCAAGAAAATCCAAAAGACGATGTTGACATTTCACCTACCACGCCGTTAGTGACAGAGGTTCAGAAAGAATGAACGCGCCGAACGTCAGACTCAGAGCAGTTCAATTTATGCTGTTGGTGACCCAAGCTCTATAAATAGAAGTCGACGAGCTAAAATTCAAGTTATCCGGGGAGGATCCTTATGAACTGAGGACTTTCCCCACAATCTAGACAAAATTCATGAGAAGACACTTGAGAGTTCTTCACTTCCTTCATCCATTCCGAGTGACGAATAGAGCCTTCGACCGAAGCTAGATCTCGAGAGAGTCAACTCCTCCGCCTATCCATGGCACCACCGGCAGCCTTGACGCACATCCACTAGGAGCAAATCTTTGCTTTCAGCCGTTCATTTCCTTTCCCTTTCTTGTCTCATATTGTATTGTATGAAATTTTGGAATTAAGGAATTAATACAATGTATTTTCAATGCATTTCTCTGTTCCTTTGACTCGATCTCCATCTTCTTTGCTTAGCATCTTTACTTTCATTGCAACTGTAAACCCTGGATTCTAAATTTCCAAGACAAGTATATTTAGTCAAAGGAATGATATATTAAATATCTAATAAGTGAAAATCCATGTTATTTATAGGAGTTGTTCAGAAAGGAAAAGAAAAACATATTAAATAGGAAAGCCCACTTATTGGTTTGGCTGGAGACATTAAATATGGGGTGACGTGGCGATTAATCCTGGAACTCGGGAGGCAGCAGGAAGATTAAAAGGCAGAGGAACTTTGAAAGTTTGGTTTGGCAATCTTCATGAGAAAATTTAGTAAAATTGGTGTCACTTGAAAGCTGGGAGAATCTAGATTTCGAGATTGTCTTGCCAGAGAAAAATTGTAGGAGAAGAAGAACAAAAGGTGAGGAATTTGCAAAAGAGGTAGAATCTCGGATTAATCAGGGCTCGAAGTGAAGATTGGAAGCTCCAAGCCAAACCGTAAAGAATGTGTGGCTGAAATTTTAAGGTAAGGAATTAACTCAATTCTCAACATGTTTGTAGAAGGAAGTTTCTTCAAAAGAGGTCTGGATTTTGAGTTATGAATTTTTGAAGTTGTAATAGAGAATCTGTGTATAAGCAGACAGCTACTTGGGAAGAGTAAGCAAATAGCTCACCGTAGAGAGTTATAGCGAGATATGGAGAATGAGGATCTCGCTTATGAAGGAAATCTCGCTAATTTTGTGATGAGGACCTCGCTCTAGAAGGAAATCTCGCTAGAAATTGGGCTGAATCTCGCTGGTATGGTGAGTATCGCTAGGTTGAAGTTTGTTAAAGAAAAGCTTGATCTCGTTCATAATAAGGATCTCGCTCATGAGGAAGAATTCATCATGATGAGTATCTCGCTAGTAAAGCTGTCTTTGATGATGAAAGTTCTATTAGTAAATGAACTATTTGAGGTATTTTGCTAAGAATTCTAAGTAGTTTAACCGAGAATTATGTCCTTTCAGGCCAAGAAGAGCTAGAAGAGGCGTATAACTTGTTAAGAGGCCAACGAGCTGTGAGTGACTATGTGATGATTTAATGCTTTAATGATTCAGAAACCATAATTTCCTTGAAGTTATTTCTCATGCTAAGTGTTTATATGAAGTACCAAACAACATATGTTTGAAGTTATTTCTCATGCTAAGTAAAGCATGCTTTCCATGGAAATTGACATGATTTAAATATGTTATCTTGTCCAAATACTTTCAGCATGTTTAAGTAACTCCTTTTTTATGATGAACTAGTATGATGGATGAACTAGTATAATGATTTGAGCACTAAGCCTTAGTGTTCAACTAAATGTTTATGACTAGTTATATGACGGATACTGAAGAACAATGAGAAGGTATCCTAGTCAAGTACCTAAGGTATGACGGTACTCAATTATAACCACATGCACGTTGGTAATACGACGTCGAGGGATTGAGCAAAAGGGTTCTCCTCGACTAAGGTTGATGTCGAGGGATTGAGCAAAAGGGTTCTCCCCGACTAAGGTTGACGTTGAGGGTTAGATCTAGTAGTTCACTCTCAACTAAGGATAAAGGCAGTCATATCTTCTCCTAGGCTAGAAGGATAGTTTGGAATTACTAATGCTTATGAATGTTTATCAACGCATGATGTTACTAATGTGTGAGTTTTCCAAGTATGTTTCCCATATCTAACGCATGCTAATAGTTTTTACAAGCTAGTTCAACACAAGTTAAGCCAACTTATTTTACAAAGTATGAAGTATGCGTTAGGGTTAAAACTAAGGTTGAATGAAGCTTGATGTACTATGTTTAAATACCTAAGATTGCCAAAGTACATGCGTTGATATTTCTAAACATAATAAAGAGGAGTACTGAAGGTAAGAAAGGAATATGAATAAATGTACCTAAGTGGTTAACGGTACATAGAAACCTCCACATACACATAGGTAGTTTTAAAGGAGAGGCCAAAGTATGGGTCTCTGAGGCCATAAACCAGCAAGGAGAGGCCGAAGCATGGGTCTCATGGCCGATAACAGACGTTGGGAGCTAGAGCGATGTATGCTCGTTCTTAACTAGGGAATAATGATGTTTAATGATGTTTAAGAGTGGTTATCAATGTTTATGTTTTAAGGAAGTTGCTTGAGATGCCCATCGGTATATTTAAAGAGATCGACGTAGGGATCTCCCCTAGCCATAGTTCAGTATGAACAGGTCAAAGTAGAGGTCTCATCTGGCCATGGTTTAGCGACGGGAATTAAAGCAAAGAATGTTCATTCTCCCCTAAGATTCAGGTTTCTGATACAATGTTTTAAAGGTTTTATGTACACGTTTGCTTGGTATATTTTAGTTCTAGTGTTATGTCTTCAAGCTTTCAATTTAAGCATGAGATTTATGTTTTTATTGTCACTCATTGGGCTTCTAGCTTACAAATTTTCTATGTTTCCCTTTTTCAGGTAGCAGTCAGATTCCTCAAGGTTGATCATGCTGCTGCTTGCGATTGAAAAGCCCGACTTGTTTAGAAGAACTTAGGTTGATGGCTTGTTTATGTACATGTGTTTTGAGAGGGACTAGGGCTTTGTTAGGAATGTTTGGGCCATTTGTGAATATTTTTCCATAGATGTTATGTCATGGCTGTATGCATGTGTTTATGTATCTTTGTAGAACCTTAAGGGAGGCTTGTTGTATGCGTATACTACTAATGTGTTAAACAGGTTGGTATTTAGATTAGAAGGCTTTGGTGGTGGGTACTGGCAGTAGGGTTAGTAACTACCACAATCATATCCTCATCTAGATTAAAAGGGTAATCTGGGAGGGGGTGTGACAGCAACACTTAGTGGGATTGCTTGGGTATTGCATACTTAGTCATGTGGTGTAACGACCCGATCCCCTAGGACTTAGGTAAGGCTGTTACTAAAATAAATGCATGCACGGAATTTTAAAACGACGCTCAGTTATTTGAAATAAATGCTAATTAAATAAGAGAAGTTCAAAAGACGTTTATTAAATGCAATTGTTAAAATAGTTAATAGGGTACCCAAAATTCTTAAAGACTAACAAAGGCATATAAGAGAAATAATCCTTCGTAATAAATTTTAAACAGTAAAACTAAATATCAAATGTTCATAAGATGCGAATGCTCGTAATATATGATACTGAAATTTAGTCCCAGATGAACAACGATCAAGAATTCTGTGTGGGCACCATCGCCAGTACATCTTTACCTTTTCCTGAAACATCAACATAAGAAAGGAAGGATGAGTATGAAATACTCAGTAAAGTAGCCCCACACTGAGGTCCGGCTAGGCATCTTGTCCTCTAGATACCCTCATATGGCACATATACACAATTGAAACAGGGATGAGACTGAGCCTATCCTACTGTAGTTAAGTATTGCCCACTACCTCTGGTGAATCCATACGAAACACAATGGTTGAAATCCCGAATGGAGACACCACAACTGCGTGAATCCCGAAGGAAACACAAAACTTATTGAATCCCAGAAGGAGGACATAAAACTGTGTGAAATCTCGAAGGAAACACAAACTGGTGAATCTCGAAGGAAACACAAAACTGGTGAATCCCGAAGGAGACATAAACTGGTGAATCCCGAAGGAGACACAAACTGATGAATCCCGAAGGAAATACAAAACTGGTGAATCCCGAAGGAAACACAAATTGGTGAGCATCTAACTAATCAGTGAGGATATTCACACAGTCTCAACATTCAAAAATCAACACCGTATGAATCTATGACATACATGTAACCCTCGATACCATGGCTCTATTACAAACACATAATCCTCAACAACATATTCTACAACATTCATGTATACCTTAACATCATAGTTCCACAACATACAAGTATGCCTCAACATCAGCAGATCAGATACCAACATATGGAAACACATACCACCTTATATTAACAATCAAGTGCCTAGGTGTATATGTAATCAAATCAGGACTCATGCCAGAACCTACTTTGATCTAGGTCATGCTATCAATCAACATGCTAATGTTTACCATAACATACACTCATCATGCTAGCATACAACTAAAACCTGGCCCTTGGGCAGTTCTAGTGGTAAGATTACTTACCTCGAAGTCAAAAATTATGTCTAAGCGACAAGCAAATTAATCTTCTCCTAGCTTAGATGGATCTTGAATTAGGCCTAAACATAATCAAAATTTACAATTAATAAGAAAGAGCTTAGTTCCAATAACCAAATTAACCAAAATAATTCCCAATAATCTTACCCAAAAGCTTGTCGAAACCACAACCAAAATCCTCTTGACAGCACACTTTTAACTTCAAAGCTTATCCAAAACTTGATTTTTAAACCCAAACAAATATGTGTCAATAGGTTGAAGCAGAACACCATTAGCCAAAAAATCCAATTAAAATGGCACAATCTTACCCCAAATCCACAAGTTCCGACGACCTTTATTGTTGACAGCACAAACGACGAGAAACAATGAATTCGAAACACCCTTGCTGACTGTCTGGTTATAAATCTTCAGATCTGGGCGCGAGTGATTGTGGGATCTCGAGGTTCTAGGTGACGACCTACAATCCACGAAGACTAGCACGGATTAGCGAGCGACACCGTCGACGATCAGAGGCGACAACTGCTACGATACCGTCAACGATTAGAGGCGGCAACTGCTTCGTGGCCCAGACGACTGAAGGGAGTCAAGTCGACTTAGGAGGCACGTCGCTGAACAGATGCTCGCGATCGGAAGAGGGGGCGCAGCGTTCGTGGGTTTGGACGGAGACGACAACTGCTACGATACCGTCAACGATTAGAGGCGGCAACTGCTTCGTGGCCCAGACGACTGAAGGGAGTCAAGTCGACGTCGCTGAATAGGTGCTTACGGTCGGAAGAGGAGGCACGGCGTTTGTGGGAAGAAAGGAGAGGGAAAAATTTGGGCGTGCGGTGCGAGGAAGAAGAAAGAAAGGGTTGGTGGGGGGGTTTTAAAATATAATAATAATAAATATAGGATTGATGGGGGTTTTAAAATGTAATAACTAAAAAAAAGTGTAATTATAATAAATTCTTTCCGTTTCGAAAGGAAAAATTAATTCCTGCCAACTTTCACATTGAAATTTAAAATTTAATCATTTTCCGCCAAACTTAAATTCCAAAAATGCCCTTTAACTAAGCAATTATTGAATTACCAAATAATAACGTTACTGAAATTACATTACTATATGTAAAAAAATGTGTGGGGTGTTACATTCTTCCCTCCTCAAAGAACTTTCGTCTTCGAAAATTAAAACACTCTGGGTGTTATATTCTTCCCTCCTCAAGGAACTTTCACCCTCGAAAGTTCATTCTTGAAAAAGCTCTTGGTACTGAGCTTTCATCTCATTCTCTCGCTCCCATGTGGCCTCCCTGAACTGGTGGTTCTGCCACAAAACTTTCACAAAAGCAATTTCCCAGCGGCGCAATGTCTTAACTTCTCTGGCAAGGATCTCTATGGGCTTCTCCTCGTAGCTCAATTTATTATTCAATCGTAAGGGCTCGTAGTCAACTACGTGGGACGGATCTATCACATACTTCCTTAGCATCAAAACATGGAAGACATTATGAACTGAAGACAATGTTGGGGGCAAAGCCAAACGGTAAGCTACAGGGCCAACTCGTTCCAGGACCTCGAAAGGTCCGATAAATATCGGACTCAACTTTTCTTTCCTGTCAAACCTCAGAATACCTTTCATGGGTGCCATCTTTAAGAACACTTTCACCCCTGTCTCAAATTCCAGGTCCTTATGTCTTACATCGGCATAACTCTTCTGTCTGCTCTGGGCTGTTTGCATACGAGTCCTGATCTTCTGTATTGCCTCATTCATGGTCTGTACTAATTCAGGTCCTAACAACCTTCTCTCTTCTACCTCATCCCAACATATTGGGGACCTGCAACTCTTCCTATATAGGGCCTTAAAGGGTGACATCCCAATAGTGGACTGGTAGCTGTTATTATAAGCAAACTCCATTAAGTGCAAGTGAGCATCCCAGCTTCCTAAAAACTCTATAGCGGCACGCAACATGTCTTCAGTATCTGATTCAATCTCTCTGTTTGCCCATCCGTCTGAGGGTGGAAAGTGCTGAAGTTTAATCGGGTTTTCAAGGTTGCCTGGAGACTTAGAAATTAGACGTGAAATGAGGGTCTCTGTCCGACACAATGGACACGGGTACTCCATGCAATCTTACCATTTCCTTTATGTATATCTATGCCCACTTATTCACTGAAAAGGTGGACTTTCCAGGTATGAAATGTGCTAGCTTCGTAAGTCTGTTTATTACGACCTATATCACAGTGAAAACTTTGACTGCCGAGGCAATCCCACGATGAAGTCGATAGACACATTCTCCCACTTCCGTTCTGGTACCTTCAATGGTTGTAACAAGCCTGCTGGCCTCTGCCTCAGGGCTTTCACCTGCTGGCACAACAAACACTTACTGACAAACTCTGCAACTTCTCTTTTCATATCATTCCACCAATAGTAATGCTTCAGATCCTGATACATTTTGGTGCTACCGGGATGGATAAAAAATAGAGAACTGTGAGCCTCTAACAACAACTCATCCTTAATGTCACTGACCGTTGGCACGCACAAATGCCCTTGATAAAGGAGGCCACCTTCTGCTGACACTGAGAATTCGCTATCCTGGCCTAACTCCACTCTACAAACTCTCTCCTCCAGATAAGGGTCGTCTCGCTGCGCATCAATAATCTTCTGCCTTAGGCTTGGTTGCACCGACAATTGTGCTAACTGTGTCGTGACCTTCCCCACAACTACTGCAATCTTTGCCCTCTCTAGTTCCCTGTATAAGTGAGTCTGTCTGGTAATGAGAGCTGTTAAATGGGCCACCTTTCTGCTTAAAGCATCTGCCACTACGTTTGCCTTTCCCGGGTGATACAAAATTTCACAGTCATAAACCTTTACTAGTTCTAACCACCTTCTTTGTCTCATGTTTAACTCATTCTGAGTGAAAAAGTACTTTAAACTCTTTGTGGTCGGTGAATATCTGTATCTTTTCTCCATACAAGTAATGTCTCTAGATCTTGAGAGCAAAAACCACCACTGCTAACTCCAAGTCAAGCGTGGGATAATTCTGTTCGTGCTTCTTCAGCTGACGTGAAGCATAAGCAACTACTCTACCTTGCTGCATCAATACGCACCCCAACCCCTTCTCAGATGCATCACTGTAAACGATGAAACTGCCTGATCCGTCCGGTACTGTAAGAACTGAGGCCGAAACTAGTCTTTGCTTGAGGTCTTAGAAACTGTCTTCACAAGCCTCATTCCAAAAAAATGCTACTCCCTTTCGGGTAAACTGAGTTAATGGGGCGGCTATGCGAGAAAAGTCCTTTACAAACTGTCTGTAGTAGCCTACTAGTCATAGGAAACTGCGCATTTCACTGACCGTGGTTGGACGAGCCCAACTCGTAACTGCCTCCACCTTTGCAGGATCCACAGAGACACCTTTCTTGGATTCCACATGCCCTAGAAAGGACACCTGCTTCAACCAAAATTCACACTTAGAAANGGGTGGATCGAAAATAGGGAACTATGAGCCTCTGACAACAACTCATCCTTAATGTCACTAACCACTGGCACGCACAGACGCCCTTGATAAAGGAGGCCACCTTCTGCTGACACTGAGAATTCGCTATCCTGGCCTGACTCCACTCTACGAACTCTTTCTTCTAGATAAGGGTCATCTCGCTGCGCGTCAATAATCTTCTACCTTAGGCTTGGTTGCACCGACAACTGTGCTAACTGTGCCATGACCTTTCCCACCACTACTGCAATCTCTGCCCTCTCTAGTTCCCTACATAAGTGAGTATGTCTGGTAATGAGAGTTGCTGAATGGGCCACCTTTTTACTTAAAGCATCTGCCACTACGTTTGCCTTTCCTGGGTGGTACAAAATTTCACAGTCATAATCCTTTACTAGTTCTAACCACCTTCTTTGCCTCATGTTTAACTCCTTCTGAGTGAAAAAGTACCTCAAACTCTTGTGGTCAGTGAATATCTGCATCTTTTCTCCATACAAGTAAGGTCTCCAGATCTTGAGGGCAAAAACCACCGTTGCTAACTCCAAATCATGCGTGGGATAATTCTGTTCGTGCTTTTTCAGTTGGCGTGAAGCGTAAGTAACTACTCTACTCTGCTGCATCAATACGCACCCCAACTCCACCTTTGCAGGATCCACAGAGACACCTTTCTTGGATTCCACATGCCCTAGAAAGGACACCTGCTTCAACCAAAATTCACACTTAGAAAACTTAGCATATAACTTATTGGCCCTCAACGTCTCCAGAACTTTCCGCAAATGTTCCTCATGCTCAGCCTCTGTCTTGGAATAAATCAAGATATCATCAATAAAAACAATCATAAAAGTGTCGATGAATTCCTTGAACACTCTATTCATCAGATCCATGAACACTGCAGGTGCATTCGTTAGACCGAATGACAACACTATGAACTCATAATGTCCATACCTTGAACGAAAAGCTGTCTTAGGTATGTCACTGTCCTTTATCCTCAGCTGGTGGTACCCTGACCGGAGGTCAATCTTAGAGAATACCGTAGCTCCCTGTAACTGGTCAAACAAATCATCGATCGTGGGAAGGGGATATTTGTTCTTGACGGTCACCTTGTTCAACTCTCTGTAATCAATGCACAGACGTAACGATCCATCCTTCTTTTTCACAAATAAAACAAGTGCACCTAATGGTGACACACTAGGGTGTATGAAACCCGTGTCCCTGTCTCTTATACACATCTAGATGTGTATAAGAGACAGTTCACAAGCCTCATTCCAAACAAATGTTGCTCCCTTCCGGGTCAACTGAGTTAATGGGGCGGCTATGCGAGAAAAGTCCTTTACAAACCGTTTGTAGTAGCTTGCTAACCCCAGGAAACTGCGCATCTCATTGACCATGATTGAACAAACCCAACCCGTAACTGCCTCCACCTTTGCAGGATCCATAGAGACACCTTCCTTGGATACCACATTCCCTAGAAAGGAAACCTGCTTGAACCAAAATTCACACTTAGAAAACTTAGCATATAGCTTATTGGCCCTTAACGTCTCCAGAACTTTCTGCAAATGCTCCTCATACTCGGCCTCTGTCTTGGAATAAATCAAGATATCATCAATAAAAACAATCACGAAAGTGTCGAGGAATTCCTTGAACACTCTATTCATCAGATCCATGAAAACTGCTGGTGCATTCGTTAGACCAAATGACATAACTATGAACTCATAATGCCTATACCTTGAACGGAAAGCTGTCTTGGGTATGTCACTATCCCTTATCCTCAGCTGGTGGTATCCTGACCGAAGATCAATCTTAGAGAATATCGTAGCTCCTTGTAACTAGTCAAACAAATCATCGATCCTGGGAAGGGGGTATTTGTTCTTGACGATCACCAGTTTGTGTCTCCTTCGGGATTCACCAGTTTGTGTTTCCTTCGGGATTCACTAGTTTGTGTCTCCTTTGGGATTCACTAGAGGTAGTGGGCATACTTAACTACAATAGGATAGAACTCAGTCTCTTTTTTGTTTGATGTGCATATGTGTCCAATGAGGACTAAAGCAGTTTATATGTTTCACCAGAGGTGGGTATCTAGACGACATAGATGCCCAGCCTAACCCAGTAGTGGGGTTACTTACTGAGTATTTTATACTCATTCTTTCTCGTGTTGTTGTTTCAGGTAAGGGTAGAGATGCACCAGCGATGGACAAGCGAAATTCGTGATCGAGCCACTGGGACTAGTTTTTACGCTTCCGCATAATGAGATTTAAAGTTCTTTTCATATTTCTCTTACTGTTAGCTTTGATGTTTGAAAATTGTTAGTAAGAATTGTTTTTTTTTCATATTTATTTATGTTAACCTTTATGATTTATGGGTACCCTATTCTTGTTTTAACGTTTGTATTTAATAAAGAACTTTTGAACTTCCTTATCTATTTAGCATTTATTTCAACATAAAGGAGTGTCATTTTAAGTGTCATGCATGCATGTATTTTAGTAATGTCCTAACTTAAGTCCTAGGGGGTCGAATCGTTACAGTTGGTATCAGAGCCCATGTTTTGGGTTCTGTAGATTGACTTACCATGTAAGCCTAGATTGTCCCTGTGGCCCATGAACGGATTCCTCGTCATCGCTAGGTATGTCTTATGAATTACAAGTTTTATGATAGTTGTGCATTAAAATATTTGTTTAGCTTAAATGCACCAATTATGTTTTAATGCTAGGTCAGTGACACGTTAGAAGTTATTATAAGAAGATTATCAGGTACGACACTACAAAAGGAGAAAAATAAAATAGAGTAAATTATGAGGCCACTTAGCACTAGTTAATCTCATGTAAATTATGTTAGAAACGTACCTCAGTTCAGTAATGCTAAAGATTGATGAAACTATGTAGAGTTATGACAATTTAGGAATGAAGGAATTTAAATGTTTAAGCAAAGAATAAAATTGTCGAGACAAGAATTGATCAAGGACTAGTGTTATGTTTTGTGTTGGATAGTGCAATCGGTGGTAGTATAAATTTCTTCACAGGCCACATACTCAAGTATAAGGTTAAAAGTTGTTTTATGGATAAGAAGGAGAAAAAGAAGAGACTATGGTTTTATTAAAGGTTCTGAGATATTAAAACCAAACATTTTGAGAAGAATTTTAGAAAAGACTCATAAGTCATAATCATTTGGGTAATACAACGACTTGATGAACTAGGTAAAGTATGTGTAATGATATAAAGAATTCTTTTGGAATATCTAGCTAGGTAGATGTCATTAAAAGAAGCTAAAATAGCTAGATGTCATTAAAAGAAGCTAAAATAGCTGGACATGACCTTGGACTTAAAGGGGTAAAAGCAAGGTGTTATTTGTTTAGGTTGAAGGATTATTTTAGTATACCTAGACTAAACCCAGAGCCATATTGTGTTAAGGAGATCCAAGTTAGACAGATTTGAAGAAACAAAAGTCTTTTGGAGTTTAAACGTATGAAAATTGGCAAAGAGGAATTCTATAAGATGGAAATTCTTAGTGAGAGAGATAAGATTTATGGAGGAGTTAAGTAAAATATAATTTAGTAAAGAGATTATGTTCCACATGAAAAGTGGAAAAAAAAAAGGAGGTGTCTTGAATTTAGTGGTTTTATCAGAGATAAGTGTGAATGAGAGAAAAGTATCCAAGAAAGTTTACTCTTTTGGAAAGAGAAAGAAATTTAATGTGTTCAAAACTCCTAGTTAAGTATGGTTTAAAGGCTTGATAAGAGGGGTTACAAGGTATTTGTTTTGGTGTAAAAGAAGAATACCTCATTATCATGTAAAACTTTAGGACAATATGTGTTAGATGGAAAGCTAGCTTATGTAGGTGATTGGTATGGAACTTTGTTTTAACACAAGAATCTGTTACCGAAACAGAAGGTTGAGAAGGGATAAGTCAAAATGGAGTTACTAACAATAGATGTTCGAGAACTATTGATATGGTATGTTGAGGCTTCATTAGTTAAGACGTAAAGCATTGAGGGCATTAGTAAGATTTAAGGGATTTGGACTTTTTGTGCAAGTGTTGGAAACATGAACTAGCAAGACCATCAATTTGCTTGAAAAAGGAACTTAATCCAGCTCGAGGTAGACAAAAGTAGTATATGCACAAAAGTAAGTAAGTTGGATCTTCCAATATCACCATTGGCATAAGGGATAGACTTGTAATAAAGTTGAGTTGATAACAAGAAGTTTCTATAGGTGGGTTTGGAGCGGTACAGGATAGTATATTTTCTCTTGCATGGGCAATGAGTTAACTAGTTCTAGGGAGTACGAGTAAGTCAAGTTATGACTTATGAATCAAGAAGGTTTTATCGTAAAAACTAACTTCAGGGATCAATTACGGTTATTACAAGGTTATGGAAATGTGCTATCAATTGATCGAGTCTTTAGCATCCAGAGACTTCAAAACCTCATTTTCAGAGGGAATTTTAGACTCATCCGCAATAGGGTCTAAGTAATGAATATGATTGTTTTAAGGCTAAAGAATAATATGAGGATTGACTTAAGTATAGAGCCTCATGATGAGTTTCTCATGAATGTGAGACTTAATTAGATAGAGTTATTCTCAGGCATGTAGACCCTAAGAAAGGCATCACAGTCGGCGCTTCTAGAGTAGAAACAGTTTTCAGTTGCCCAGATTTGTTCTGGTATGTATCTTCATATGATGCATTATATAGTATGACCAGTTTCTTCACTGCACATATGAAGTTTTCCCAATGACAAAATGGTAAGTTCAAATGTATGTTTTTAGTGGATAAGACTTTCTTAACTTCATGACCGTTTTCACAGTTCTCAGCTCGGACGTGTAGAAGTGTTGCTAATTTTCAATATCTTAAGTTTCATAGTTATTTATTGAAGGGGTTATTACACCTCTTTTGGTACTAGTTTTAGTTATGTCAAACGATGACCCTCGTTTTGCATCTAGTTTTTTTGAAGAGTCTCCAGTTAGCATTAGGTACTCAATTGGATTTTGGTATAATTTTCACCCATAGACTGATGGTCAAATAGGATGTCTGAACCAGATATTGGATGATATGTTGTGCGCTTGTGCACTAGAGTTTTTAGGGAATTGGGACTCTCACTTGCATTTAATGGAATTCACATATAATAATAGCTATCAGACTGCCACTGGCACATTGCCATTTGAGGCTCTATATGGAAAGAGTGCAAGTCTCCAGTATGCCGAGGTGAGGTTGGTGACAGGAAGTTGCTAGGTCCTGAGCTAATGCAGACCACTAATGAGGCAATACAGAAGATTAGAGCTCGTATACAACCAGGTTAGAGCAGACAGAAAGCTATGCCGATGTGAGACGTAAGGACCTGAAATTTGAGATTGGTGATAAAGTGTTCTTAAGGGTGGCACCTATAAAAGGTATTATGAGGTTTGGCAGGAAAGGGAAGCTGAGTTTGAGGTTCATTGGGTCTTTCGAGGTCTTAGAGCAAATTGGCCGCTAGCTTACTAATTGGCATTACCTCCAGCACTGTCTTCAGTTCATAATATCTTCCACATTTCTATGTTGAGGAATGTATGTGACAGATCCGTCCCACGTAGTTGACTTTAAGCCATTGCAGTTGAATCACAACTTGAGCTACGAGGAGAAGCCTGTAGAATTTCTCGCTAGAGAAGTAAAGACATTGCACTGAAGGGAGAGTGCGCTTGTGAAAGTCCTGTGGAAGAATCATCAGTTCAAGAAGGCCACTTAGGAGTGAGAGAATGAGATGAGGGCTCAGTACTAGGAGCTTTTTCAGGAATGAACTTTCGAGGATGAAAGTTCTTTAAGGAGAAAAGAATGTAACATCCTGTGCAGTTATAAAATTAAATTCAGCATTTTTGTATTAATTGAGGACTTTTTGTCAATTTTGAAATTTAGTGTGTTTAAAGAAAAATTTTCGATTTTTATGTCGTATTAATTTAAGTTTAAATCGATGTCAAAATTGAGATTTTATGGGAGAATTGAGTTAATTTTGAAATTTTGATTTTAAAGAGGAAGAGGAAAGAATTTTAAATATATATATAGTTATAGTTATTTGAGAATTCATTAATTTTGAAATGATTGGAAATTTGGATTTAGTTTAAGGAAAGATGGAATTATTTTGGAAACTGAATTTATTTTTTTGAAGTCTGAGAAATTGAAATTTTGGGAAGAGATAATATGTATATATAAATAAAGAAAGAATATGTATATATATAATATGTATATATAAATAAAGAAAGAATATGTATATATATATAT
>NC_052359.1:83867312-83873244 GCF_009727055.1 Benincasa hispida
CATTCATTCCAGCCGCCAATTTAGGTCCAGCTGCGATGACTGCTTCGCAGACTTGTTCGTTTCGCACAAAGGGTTCTGTCGCCGACGACCGCTTCTCAGATCTAGCCGACACCCACCAACTTTTCGCCCATCGATCACTACTGTTTGGGTTTTCGCCAGATTTTAAGTTTGGTGTAAGTTTTTTTGGGTTTCTTGAACGTTCTTGATTACCCATTTAAAATTTTGGCACAATATTTACCCATAAATTTTGGGTGTTCAGATTCAAGTTTTAGGGAGAATCTTGAGCTTTTTGATGTTTTCGTTGTGGGTGATTTAAGTTGATCTCGTAGGTTTTCGATTTTGTCGGGCAAGGAAGAGCCTAAGCTTACTAGTTTCTAAAGTTGTGATTAGAGGTAAGTAATCTTACTACTGAAACTGCCCATAGGCCAGACATTAGATGTTGCTAGCATGTTAAATGAAGGTTATGGCAGAATGACAACATGAAAGATTGATAGTATAACATGATTAAAGTATGTTCTGTTACGAGATCCGAATTATTTATTTATGCACATAGACACTTAAATGCTAGAATGAGATGGTATGTGCTTCCATGGTTGTATTTGATCTGATGATGTTGAGGTATACATGTATGTTGTAGAACCATGATGTTGAGGTATATGTGTATGTTGTAGAGCCATGATGTTGAGGTTTATATGTATGTCATAGATTCATACAGTGATGATTATGATGTTGAGACTGTGCAAATGTCCTTACTGATTAGTTAGATGTCCATTAGATTTTGTGTTTCCTTTGGGATTCACCAGTTTGTGTTTCCTTCGGGATTCACCAGTTTGTGTCTCCTTCGGGATTCATCAGTTTGTGTCTCCTTCGGGATTCATCAGTTTGTGTCTCCTTCGGGATTCACCAGTTTGTGTCTCCTTCGGGATTCACCAGTTTATGTCTCCTTGGGGATTCACCAGAGGTAGAGGGCATACTTAACTACAGTAGGATAGAACTCTGTCTTCTTTTTGTTTCATGTGCATATGTGTCCAATAAGGACTAAGGCAGTGTATATGTTTCACCAAAAGTGGGTATCTAGAGGACATAAATGCCCAGCCTGACCCAGTAGTTGGGTTACTTACTGAGTATTTTATACTCATTCTTTCTCATGTTGTTGTTTCAGATAAGGGTAGAGATGCACTGGCGATGGACAAGCGGAATTCGTGATCGAGCTACTGGGACTAGTTTTTATGCTTCCGCATAATGAGATTTAAAGATCTTTTCATATTTTGCTTAATGTTAGTTTTTATGTTTGAAACTTGTTAGAAAGAATTGTTTTTTTTCATATTTATTTATGTTAACCTTTATGATATATGGGTACCCTATTCTTGTTTTAACGTTTGTATTTGATACAGAACTTTTGAACTTCCTTATCTATTTAGTATTTATTTCAACATAAAGAAGTGTCATTTTAAGTGTCATACATTTCATGTATTTTAGTAACGGCCTAACTTAAGTCCTAGGGGGTCGGGTCGTTACACTCGGAGTCTAGTTGTTTGTAATGATACACATTGTTTGATGAATACAATAAATGCTATTTAATTCTGGCATTTACTCATATCCAATAAACAAAACTCCTTGGTTATCTTATGTGAACTTAAGCATGTATATGTGATATACAAATGGATCATGCCTTAAGTGATAACCTAAATAGGTCTGTAGTATAAGGATTAAGGTAGGATACCTGATCCTAGTGACACTACGGATACGACCCACTTTGTAGAGGTTTACAAGTGTTATAAACTACTACAGATGGTAGATCCTGACCATTCATGTGGAGATGTGCGAGCGGGGGTGTCCTATACAAAGAGTTTGTATAAGACCCGAACCACAAGATGACTAGACTCTATATATAACGCTGTTGATACTAGAGACTTACATCTCACCTAAACGACCATAGGTGACACGACCTCAATCCTGAGTGTTTTGGGAACTCTTGCCTTTAAAGACGGTTCTTTGATTAGTATGGGTGAGAGTGGCCAGATTGCCAACTCAACATGCCTACCTTTTTGGGGACTTGTCTGATCTGAGAGATAGGAACTCAATCCACAAGATGGAATTCACTACTTTCCCGAAGCAGGGATAAGTAGAGAGATTTCTCCCTAAGGGCTGATTCTGGGGCTTGGACATAGTGGCGACAGCTCCTCTTTGGAAGAGAAGACTCAGTCATTGTAGGACTATGACTTATGTTCATTAGAGGGATCAATGGTACTTAAGAAGTTAGATGTAACTACAGGGGCATAACCGTTATTGGCCAAGTTGTACTTACGAGCGATCTGTAAAGGGTTGTCGCACTTTTGATTGGTTAAGATGGACACATAATATATCTGTGGTAAGGAGACTTCAGCTGTCGGTCTTTAGTAGAGTGCCTGGCAATTAACAAATAGTGGATCCCGTGACTAAAGAGTTTAGTCAGTTATTCACGTACTGTTGGCGCTTCGAGCTACAGGCCCATAAGGTCCCCTTGGTAGCCCAATGGACTCAGTTGAGGATCAATTCTTGGTGTTGATTTGAAGTGTTCAAAATGACAAGAGGTAATTCGATTATATATGATATGATCGGTACGATATATGATATACATCTAGTGGAGGATTGATGTAAATGAGATTTACATTAAGTACCATAAAATAGAAAAAGAACTATGGTTTATATCTTTCATGAGATGAAATATTAAAACTATAGGTTATAAATATAGTATGATAAGTTGGTTATCATTTATATTTATAATAATTTTAATTATTGGATAATTAAATCTTTTTCTCTAATAACCAATTGAGTGGGAGGTTATTGGTGGTTCACGGTGACCTAAGAAAAAAGAAAATTGTTTTATGAATTTTAGTAAGCTTTTGCAAATGTTGAATTGGTGAATTTTCTCATGGAAGTTATCAAGTAAATACGGATTTATTAGGCGACAGCTTGAAAAAGGTAAATGATCGTGTAGTGTTTGTAGGCGACAGACACGCTGCTAAGCTATGAGCTAAATGATCGCTTACCTTTTGCTAGACGATTGCTGATAACTGGTTGAAATACACGTTATTACAGCTCAAATAAGTAAAATAATGAGAGAATGTGATGGTAAAATAAGCATATCATGTCCAAAAGCGCTAAACTGAAAGGAATTGCGATCGCAAGCGCCCATCACATAAAAACAGTTAATTTACTTATTTTGTGTAGGAACAATGCGATGGCACATATGAAATTGCAATCCAAAGGAATAAGGTGTCAATGTGCCTGAAGATTGCGATTACAAGACATGCGGTCATGACAAGTTTCTTAAAAAGGTGGCCGCATAAAGACTGCATATCAAAGAACAATATGATGGCGCATATGAAATTCGATCCAAAGGAACAACGAGTCAGCGCGCCTGAAGATTGCGATCACAAGACATGCGATCATGAGAAGTTTCTTAAAATGGCGGTCGTATAAAGATTGCATATCAAGGTGACAGCATAATAAATCATGATGGATGAAAAGCTAATAACGGTAGAATCCGAATTTAGTTGACAAGCCGTTAAAAGACACACTGTAGCAAGTACAGTCAACTTTCGATGTCTATTAATCGGCGCATCAGAGTAGGGGAATTAATGCCGCCCATCATTATAATCATTAGCAAGAAAGGCTGCTTCACCTTGAAATATATAAATACCGAAGGCCACCAGTGTAAAACGAGCTTAGCGGGTCGAAGTTAGAAAGTTTGTTAGTCTGTTCACGCACATACTCATACATATACTTAGAGGACGAAGAAGAGCAAGGAGACGAGGAAGCCAAGAGATCATTTTCGGACAGATCGAGAGACTGTCGGAAAGCGTTACGAGGGAAAGGGGGCCAACACTTACGAGAGCAAGAATACACATCTAGAACAGAGTTGGAGTGAAAAAGAGTAGTGTAAAAGGCCATGGGAAGCAAGACATTGCTTACCGGGCTTCTTATCTCTCAAATCCATTTGATATTTTGTATTCAGTACTTTATTTACAGAAAATGGAAATTTCATTTCAATCTATGTTCAATCTCTCTATACCACGCATGAGTATCTAAATTTCTGAATGAGTTGAGAAATACTTAGCTAGCATGACTTAAGATTTACATTTTATGCGATCATCTTGTCGTATGTATGCATCATTCATCATTTGGACATACTTAAGAGAGTAGTCTAAAGATAGAATCTAGGCTTGAAAGAGTCAGATGAGAATCTAGGCTTGAGAGAGTCAGATTAGAATCGCATAAGCAAGAAACAGAGACTTAGACATAAGCTCTATTGCTATCTACACATCGCATGCGCCCTAGAAATAGGAATGATTGTATGTGGTCACCTGGTTTTATGTTTGCATTATTCATCATCGCATAGACAAGAGTTGAGGCTTAGAAATAAGTCCTATCGACTGTTTCATATACATATCGCATGTGTCCTAGAAATAGGAATAATGGCATTCTGCATTGAGAAATGTAGTACTAATATTTGTGTGTAGCATGATCACATAACTTGTGCACAATCTTAGGAAATGTTAGCTGAACCCCTTCTCAATCTCTTCATCGCATACTCATTGTAACTCTATGCTTTCATCAACTCTGCATTCAACTCCGTTGCATAGGAAAATTCTCAATCAAAACACTATCCACTTCATTTATTTATCACCGCAATAGAATCGAAGAGTCTGTCGCATGTTTACTTAGTAGTCCCTGTGTTTGACCATGGACTTACCAGGAAACCTAAGAAGGCTTATTCTTGGGTCTTGTTAGGAAAACTTGCATGTTCACTGCATAACATATCACCGCAAACTCACACCATAATGCATCACAATTTACATGCATCAATCGCTTAACTTTTGCTAAACGATTAGGCATCGACCTATACGATAGGTTTCATCCATCTTCCACTTGCTCAATCGTTTACATGATTGTTTAATCCTCCATCTTCTACCTCAAACCAAGTCCACACAGAGCCCACTCTTTGGATTCTCACACCAAGAATACCAAGGTAGCCTTCTTGGTGGTATCATACTCAACTCGATACCGTCGAGTTCTGTGAAGGCCGTTCATGCTGTTGGGGTATTCGTGACCGAGGCGATCGCTGAGTTTGAGTGCGAGGTGTTCATGCTGTGTAGTGGTCATGTTGTTCGAGTGTTCGAGGTTGCTGTGTTCGAGTGAGCAAGGAGCATGAAGACGAGTCGACAAATGTTCGTAGCATTTCTCCTTGTTCATTTGTATTTTCATGTTGTAATTTTTGCAATGAATATATAACCTTTTATTTCTGTGTACAACTATAATTTGTAATGTTCATACATGATTATAATTTGGAATGATCTTTCCGCTGCTCATGAAAATCCTTGTGTTCGATTTCCTTCAAAGAGATGGTTACCAACACAATTCTAAATGAAATATTTGGGTGATGCTCAATACATTCTAGGAATACGGATCTTTCAAAATCGAAAGAATAGAACTCTAGCGCTATCTCAGACATCTTATATTAACAAGATGTTGTCGAAAATATGCAAAATTCCAAAAAAGGTATGTTACCTTTTAGTCATGGAATTCATTTGTCAAAGGAACAGTGTCCTAAGACACCTCAAGATGTTGAGGAAATGACAAGAATTCCATATGCATATGTAGTTGGGAGTTTGATGTACGCAATGTTATGTACACGCCCTGACATATTCTTTGCAGTTGGAATCGTCAGCAGGTTTCAATCCAATCTAGGACACAGTCATTGGACTGCTGTAAAAAACATCCTAAAGTATCTAAGGAGAACGAGGGACTATATGCTTGTGTATGGACTTAAGGATCTGATCCTCACAGGATACACTGATTTTGATTTCTAGACTGACGTAGATGCAAGGAAATCTACTTCAGGATCAGTTTTCATTTTCAATGGAGGAGCTATAGTTTGGAGAAGCAT